>NC_091568.1:10897415-10912415 GCF_042767895.1 Penaeus vannamei
TGATTAATGTTGGAGAGAGAGACTGATTAGTGTTGGAGAAGTAGATTAATTAGTGTTGGAGAGATCGAATAATGAGTGTTTGAAATATAGATTAATTATTGTTGGAGAGATGAATTCATTAATGTTGGAGAGGGAGATTAATTTGTGTTGGAGAGATAAAATAATTAGCTTTAGAAATGTATTTTAACTAGTGTTGGAGAGATAAGATAATTAATGTTAGACATATATATCAATTAGTGTTGGAAAGCTGGATTGATAAGTGTTTTAGAAATAAATTGATGAATATTGGTGAGATAAATTAATTGCTGTTCGTTATGTAACTTTCGCTGTAAAGAATATATATATATTTTACTATTATCATTATTGTCATTATTTTTGGATTTGCACTGATCACTTACCTTCATTTTTGCTGCAAAGGCTTTTGTCAATAGAAATGAGTTTATTAGAATCATGAGGAGGGTTAGGTTAGAAGTGATAATAATCTACATGGAGATTGTTGATACTGTCATAACTATTGATATTTGTATAATCATCATCATTATCATCGCTATTATCATAATCACAGTGATGATTGTTAGTATTGCTAGTGTTACGTATCGCTTTTCGCGTTTATTGTCATGTTTATGATTATTGTTTCTATGTAATTATCATGATTATTCTCATGTCCATCATCATCATCATCTTCGCTATTATTATTCTGACAACAATTTATATCACAACCCTTATCATCATCATACTCATCATTATCATAACACAAAAGCACAACTTCCTAATTACAAACCTAAAGTTACCCTGCTAACACTGACAAAAACATACCCACAAAAAACGAAAAAAACAAAAAACAAAAAAAAAAATCATTCGCTCCTTCCGAAACGTATTAAAGTTCGAGCGACACATTGCGTACATTGAACGAAGTGTATAGAGTAACGCGACCTCATTGCAGGAGTTGCAGTAGATAACGATGCTTTTCACTGCAGTTCGAAGGAGATGAGACTGATCTGTGCAGGCTGGAGGCTTTAGGGAGATGGGGGTAAAGAGCTGTTAAGGGTGGTCAGTGGATGGAGAAAGACGGGGAGAAAAGATGGAGGAAAAGGAACAGGAGGAGGGAAAATCGCGTTAATGAAATTGGAAGAGGGAAAGGGGTGGAGGTCTGGAGGGACGGAGGAAGAGAGAAGACCAGAGAGAGAGAGAGAGACAGATTGAGACAGATGACAGACAGGGAGCAGATAGAAGGAGATACAGTATAAGAAATAAGATAAGATAAAGGATACGGCGCCAAAAAATAGAATATCTAATATCAGTACCACTAAAGGAAAAATTAGTAAAAAGAAATAGTGATAAGTGAACCAGAGAGAGAGTGAGATAGATAGATAGAGAGAGAGAGAGAGAGAGAGAGACAGAGAGCAAGAGAGAGAGAGAGAGAGAGAGAGCAAGAGAGAGAGAGCAAGAGAGAGAGAGAGAGAGAACACAAGAAAGAGAAACACCACAGTGAGAGAGAGAGATAAAAAGAAAATTTCCTAAAAGATGAGAGAGACAAACAAAAACAAACAAACAATAACATACAGTACATCAGTAAAAAACAAATTTCCTAAAAAGATTCAAAATAATAATAATAATACCAATAATGATGATAATAAACAAATTTCCTAAAAGATTCAAATGATAATAATGATA
Organism: Penaeus vannamei; assembly: GCF_042767895.1. NCBI lineage: Eukaryota > Metazoa > Arthropoda > Malacostraca > Decapoda > Penaeidae > Penaeus > Penaeus vannamei. The sequence goes on from NC_091568.1 coordinate 10,899,090, forward strand.
ATAATAATAGCAATAATAATAATAATAATAATAATAATAATAATAATAATAACACTAATAATAATAATAAAAATAAAATCCAAAGAAAAATACGCCAAACGAAAGAAAAAAAGCAAAACAAAAAACGAAAAAAAAGCGAAATAAGCCTCCTTCTTTGCTTCCTGCTCACCCCATCTTCCGAGGAACTTCACGCAGCCTCCTTCAATATTTCAGGGTCGCTCTTATGCCGGCGGGAGACCGTGATCCCAAGACGGTTAGTGAGGTTGACGTGTGGGGTATCACCGCTTAGAGACGACCCCCCCCCCCTTCACCCTCTCCCTTCCCCCCTCCCTCCCCCCCCCCGCACCGCTTTGAGATGCCCCTCCACCCCCGCCCACCTCCCCAGGCACCGCTTAAAGGCGTCCCCCCTCCCTCCCCTTCTCCCCTCTTCTCCCCTCGCCTCCCCTCCCGTCCGCTCTCTTTCTTACTCTATCTATCTATCTGTTTATCTATTTATTTGTCTATCTATTTAGCTATTTGTCTATCTATGTCTATCTTACTCTTACTCTTTCTTACTTTTTTGGCTCTCTCTTAGTATCGCTCTCTTTCTCTGTTTCTCTCTCTCTCACTCTCTCTCTCTCTCTCTCTCTCTCTCTCTCTCTCTCTCTCTCTCTCTCTCTTTCTCTCTCTCTCTCTCTCTCTCTCTCTCTCTTTCATTTGCTTTCACTTACTCTCTCTCTCTATCTATCTATCTATTTATCTATCTTACCCCTATTCTCCTACCCCGCCTCCACTTACTCTCTCCCTGTCTCTCGCGGGTTCGTTATCTCTCCTTTTCCCGATTATTCCAATTCCCTTTCGCTCCTTCCTTTTCCCCTTCCTACCAGCCCGCAACCCCGCCGGGCTGTGGATGAGGGAGGAGGAAGGAAGGTAGGAGGATCGAGGCAGAAATGGATTTTCCTTTTCGTATCTGTCTGTTTTTATTCGTTTTTTTTTCTGTGTATATATGAAAGTATAAACGCAATATTTAAGCACACACACACGCATCCCCTATCCCACGCACTACCAACAATCGCACGCACATACAAACAAACACAACCCATCTCTCCTTTCCTTCCATCCCTTATCCCTCCCCCCCTCCCCCCACACACACACACTCCATACCGCAATGAATGTAAACACAAATACAGAAATGCAAATTCTTCCACACATACATCCACGGAAGTTATATCTGGAAGTAAAGAGAACGCTCTCCTTAAGATGCTGAGAACTTATGCAAACTGCTGGTGAGATTTCCTTCTGTTCATGGCTCAGTATGTTTCGGCTTCGTTGGGCTTAGATGCCACCAAATTGTTGCTGTTGAGGAGTTTTTCTCTTCTCAATTCCGAGGTAAATAGAGGAAATATAAAATCGTGATTAAGGGAAAAAAACGAAAGCGTGTTTTCTGGAACCGGAAGACGAGGGAGGGGGGAGAATAGAGAAGGAAGAGAAGAGAGGGGGGAGAGAGCGGGGATGGAGGGAGGATGGGAGGGAGGGAGAGCAGGAGTCAGACAAGGCTGGGAAGAAATGAGACTGATCTATACAGGCTGGGATTTTGTTGTGATGAGATAAGACAAATAGAAGAGAGAGGAAGAGACAGACAGATAGACAGGGAATCAGTCAGAAACACACATATATAGACACCCAAAAGGAACAGCGAAATGATGGAGAGACAAAAGACGAAAGTTAGTAAAAGGACAGAGAAGGAAACACATCTCCCCAGAGCAGAATTCCTTGTACTCCAGACGCACTGTTCCTTCTCGCCTCGTACTTTCCCATTCATGAATACGAAATGTGCACAACAGGCGGGTGGCGGTGACAGCTTCAGATCCCACGGTATCATGTCACATAAGACAGTCAGACAGCTGCCTGTATCGCCTCTGAGCGCCCCTTCCCGCGGTATAAACGCATCAGGAGGGATCCTCTCCAAGACATTAATCCCTAGTAATGGTTACCTGTTCTTCCCGAGGCTTTGGCGAGAATCAGGGCAAAGACGCCCTTATGGAAGGTGTTACTAGGGACATGGTGGGGTGTTAATTGCACAAGTCGCCGTGTTAATTAATGATGTTACCCAGATAAGATTCGCTCTTTTGTCTTCATTGTGGCATATAGGGGACACGGGGAGAGAAGACCAAGTAATCCAAACGTGGGTTTTGATCCGTAGAGTTCAGAAGGAACTTTATTGTTTGATTTTAACATATTGTCTTTTCATCGACGTAGTATACTCTATAGTAGTATAATTAATATAAGTAATTAGAATGTGAACTTTAAGCCACAGGCCTCCAACGTCTAGAGGTGGATATGTTTCGGAATTTTCTCTTTTTGTTGTTCTTATAATTATTGTTATTGTTATTACTAATATTGGTATTACTATAATCGTTATCATTATCATTACTATCATAATATCTACGTCATAATTATTAACCTTTTCATTGATATTAGCATTTTTATTATTGTCATCTTTATTACTGTTATTATTATCACTATTATTAGTATTGTCATTGTTATTTTCATTATCATTATTATCATTACTATTGCTATTATTATTATTATTATTACTATTATCATTATTGTTATTATCATTATTATCATATTATCATTATTATCATTATTATAATTATTATCATTATTATAATTATTATCATTATTATAATTATTATGATCATTATGATTATTATTATTATTATTATTATTATTATTATTATTATTATTATTATTATTATTATTATTATTATTGTTGTTGTTATTATTATTATTACTATTATTAATATCATTATCATCATCATCATCATCGCCATCACTAGTATCATTATCATTATTATTTCTCTCATTTTATTTATTATGATTATTATTACTGTGATTATTATCATAAATTCTATTATCATTGTTATCATTATCCTTATCATTACTATTGCTTTTTTTCTCTTTTAAATCAAGTCATTTACTATGCATCTTATCTAATTGCATTAGTAGCCAAGCAAACACTCTTTTTGTTGCACAGTGCGTACATTTTAATGTATGTTTCATGAATAACTGAATTGTGGGTTTGCTCCCGTAGACTTTAAGCGCTGCTTCTACTGGACACCGTTTGGAGACTTAAAAGCTAAATATTTTCTGATCCTTTGCCTCGTTTTATTTCATGGGCGCGTGTCACTTCGTGCTACTCGTTACCTTGGCACATTTCTTGCGTCATTTGTAAGTCGAAAGTCTATTTTATTTTGCTCTATAACCCTCGATCATTCAGCCACTTATATTCTTTCATTAATTACGCTGGTATAGTGCTTGTTGAAGCTGTGCGATGGAAGAATTCCCCATATATATATATATATATATATATATATATATATATATATATATATATATATATATATATATATATATATATATATATATATATATATATATATATATATATATATATATATATATAAGTGCATGTGAGTGTATGGGTGGGTGGGTAGCTGAGTGTGAATAAAGAGAGAGAGAGAAAGAGAGAGAGGGAGAGAGAGAGAGAGAGAGAGAGAGAGAGGAGAGAGAGAGAGAGAGAGAGAGAGAGAGAGAGAGAGAGAGAGAGAGAGAGAGAGAGAGAGAGAGAGAGAGAGCAGAGAGAGAGAGAGAGAGAGAGAGAGAGAGAGAGAGAGAGAGAGAGAGAGAGAGAGAGAGAGAGAGAGAGAGAGAAGTATTTTGATCGATAAAGTAACAAACCAAATATTTAAATGAATAGGCGGATATTTAGACAAGTAAACAGAGAGACAGATACATAGCCTAACTGAAATAACAGAAACTAATATGGACATAAAAAAACGAGAAATACAGGAAGAAAAACGAACAATCACACACACAGACACATAAACCAAAGTCGCATAAACAACATACAAACATCTAAAACTAAACAGACAGCGCGCACACAGATTAGCATACAGAAAGAAAAAAAAGGAATAATTGAATAAAAGCTTTTCGTCCTCCTTTCCTATTCTTTGTTTTAAGCTACAATGATCCACCTTAAACAAGTTCTACAGACTCGCGAAGCAAGATTTGATAGAATAAGAACAATCTTGGAGTTCTGTCACAAGCTGCTTCTCCCGCTTTTCCAAGTTTTATGCACTGACAAACTCGCAGCAAAACTGAATTTCTCTGCAGCTGACTTCAACAACAAGGCGAATAAAAGAAGTGAGAGAGAGAGGGCGGTGAGGAGCGAGGAGAAGGGGGAGAGGAGGAGGCGGAGGTGGACTGACGGGATGATAATGAGGATGAAGACGATGACGACGAGTTGAAGGTGGAGGAGGAGGAGAAGGAGAAGAAGAAGGAGGAGGAGGAGTTAAAGGAAGAGGTACGGAGGAGAGCCATGGGGTATGAGGAGGACATAGTACACTGAGGTGATAACAATGAGGATGGGTAGGAGGTAAGGAGGAAGAGGAGGGGAGGGGAGCCATGAGGTAAAGAAGGAGGAGATGGTGGTGGACTGACGTGATGATGATGTGGATGAAGACGATGAGGATGAGTAGAAAGTGGAAGAGGAGGAGGAATAGGATTAAAAAGACGAGGAGGAGTATAAGGAAGAGGAACGGAGTGGAGAGAGGAAGAGGAGAAGGTGGTGGTGATAAGGAGGATGAAGATGATGAGGATGAGTTGAAGTTGGAGAAGGAGGAGGATTTGAAGGAAAAGAAGCAGAAGGGAGTGATGAGGATGAGTAGAAGATGGCGAAAGAGGAGGGGGGGATGTTGATGACGAGTAGGAGCAGAGAGAGAGAGCGATAAGGGGAGGAAGAGTGAGATGAGGAGAGAAACGGGACGAAGGGAAGGAGATAAAGAGGGAAAGAAGAAAAAGAACAAAGAGCTGAGGTAAAAAAAAGTAATAAATCAGAATCGAGTGACGAAACAAGAAAATGAAAGATAAAAATAACAAAGACAACACTGCAGTTGATATACCAGAAGAATAAGTCATGAGAGCAGAAGCGAAGACAGGGTGTGAATAAGTAAAAAAAGGAAAAAAAACATGCATATGAAATGAACAACGAAAAAGAGAACAGAATATGAGTTTAAAGCATTCGAGAGTAGGCCATTTGTCACATAAATAGAGTAGAGTGAAGCGAAGTTTTGGGTCAAATTGAAGTTTATTCAGCACACAGACAAGGAGATTAAGGATGGTGGGGTGGGGGGGGGGGGAGGGGCACTGAGGCGTTAAGAGTAAGAGTAAAATATGGGAAAGGATTTTGAGTGAATTTAAATATGGACCTTGGATTTATTAATTCAAATCCTCTTATAAATTCCCTCTCCCGTTCCAGTTTACCACTTTAGGCTTCCATTTTTTTCCCTTTTTCTTTTTCTTCTCCTTCCTCTTCTTCCGTTCCTCTCTATCTCCCTTTCTTACATTTATATCTCAAATTCTTTTCTCTTCGTCACGTTCCCTTCTCTTCTCTTCCCTGACTTTTTTGCTTGTTTTCATCGTCCTATTCATACCTGTCATTGTTTCTATCTTCCTTCTTTCGCCTTTTTCTATCTTATTGCTCCCTTTGTCTTTCCATGGCCTCGCGCGCCGTTTCATTTTCGTTAATGAAGAGTTAAAGGAGATTGCCCGAATAATGGCCAGTCAGGGGAGTAGTTAGTGTAAGGAGCTGCAAACGTTTTGCTGTTGTTGTTGTTGTTGCTGTTTCGCTGGAATCATTTTCTTTTTCTTTTTCTTTTTTTTTTTTACTTTTCTTTTTCTTTTTCTCTCCCTTTCTTTCTTTTCTTTCTCTTTATTTCTCTTTTTATTTCGCTTTCTATGTCTCTCTCTGTCTCTCTCTCTCACTCTCACTCTCCCTCTCTCTCTCTCTATCTGTCTTTCTGTCTGTCTGTCTCTCCATCTACCTATCTATGTATATTCGATATTATCATCAGTTTTGTATGTTTGTGTGTGAGTGCGTTTCTCTTTTTTTCTCTCTCTCTCTTTCTCTCTGATAGTCGCTCTCTTTGTCTCATTACAATATATATATATATATATATATATATATATATATATATATATATATATATATATATATATATATGTATATATATATATAGATATATAGATATATATATATATTTATATATATATATATATATATATATATATATATATATATATATATATATATACATATATATATATATATATATATATATATATATATATATATATATATATATATATATATATATATGTATGTATGTATGTATGTATGTACATATATATACATCCCTCCATCCATCCATCTATTCATCCTTCTCCTTCCTCTCCTTCCTCCGCCCCTCCATCCATCCCTCCCTTTTCCCTCCAATCTTCTCTCTTCCTTCTCATTCTCCCTTCCTGCCTCCCTCCCTTCCTCCATCCATCCAACCTCCCCTCCCTCTTCCCACCAATCCTCTCTCTCCTTTTCTCTCTCCCTCTCCCATTTATCCCTCTCTCTCTCTCCCATCCATCCATCCATCCTTCTCCCTCCCTCCTCTCTCCAATCCTTTCTCTCTCCTTATTTCCTCTTCCCTCCTCTCTCCCACATCCTTCCATCCATCCATCCCTCTCCCTCCTCCCCTCTCTGTTCCCTCTTTCCCTCCTCTCTCCCCTCCTCGCACCAATTCTCCCTTTCCCTCTCCCTCTCCCTCCTCCCCTCCACCCTCCCTCTCTCCATCCTCCTCCTCTCCAGCCTCTCCCTCTCTCCCTCCTCCCCTCCTCCTTCCTTCCCGCCCTCTCCCTCCTCCTCTCTCTCTCCCTCCTTCCCTCCCTCTCCCTCCTTCCCTCCCTCTCTCCCCTATTCACCCTCCTCCCCCTCCACCCACTCTTCTCCCTCCCTCCCTCCCTCCTCCCACCATCCTCCCTCCTCCCACCCTCTCTCCTATCCACCCTCCCTCCTCCCACCCTCTCCCTCCCTCTTCCCACCTTCCTCCCCTCCACCCTCCTCCATCCCTCACCCACCCTCCCTCCTCCCACCCTCCGCTCCCTCCGCCCCCCTACTCCACCCACCTCCCTCCTCCCACCCTCCTTCCTCCCCTCCACCCTCCCTCCCTCCTCCCACCCTCCTCCATCCATCACCCACCCGAGCGACATCACCAGCGGGTCCGGCGTGTGACAGAGCGGGTTTATAGTATCCGCTTCACGTCCCGATCCACACGTCCTGACATATAAGAGGCTTTGCACGCACCAGTCCATCGATTCGGCAACAGCAGCTAAGATTTTCCGAGACTTTAAGCCGTAAAAATATTTCTGGAATTTTTGCCTTCATTCCCTCAAGGAATTTCGTTATAGAACAATCCACTCTTTCTGGGCGAAAAGTTTATGATTTTCGTCTGTGGGATTATTTCTATTTTTTTCGTCTTTTTCGTTTTTTTCTTTTCTCGTGTTTTTATTATTGATATTATTAGTTTTTTTAGGTTTATTATTTTTTCTGGGGCTTTTAGTCTGGTCTGTGCTCTGTCATCGTATTCTTTGTGTAAATTTTTTTTTCTACTTCTTCTTTCCGTAAAAAAACGAAGGGACGAAAGAGATAAAAACGAAGAGACAAAAATGAGGAAATAGACTCAATCACAGCCAATAAGATCACGTTTCGTCTACCCCCCCCCCCTCGTCCGCCTCCTCCCCCACTCCCTTCTCCCTCCCTCCCCTCTACCCTTCTCTTCCTCATCCGCTTTCCTTTTATTATCTTTTCTGTTATTCCCCTGTCTCCTTACCCCCCCCCCCGTATCCTCTCTGTTCTCCCCCATACTTTCTTTCCCTCTCCCTTACCCACACCTCCGCTCCCCTCCCCTACCTCCTCTCCCTCTCTCATTCCCTTGCTCCCTCTCTCCCCTTCCCATACCCTCCCTTTCTCCATCCATTTATCCCTCTCCCTCCTCCCCTCCCTCCTCCCGCCGTCTCTTCCCCTCTACCCCTCCCTCCTCCCTTCTCCCTCCAATGCTCTCTCTCCTTCTTCTTTCTTATCTCCATCCATCCATCCATCCATCCATCCCTCTCCCTCCTTCTCCCTCCAATCCTCGCTTTCCTTCTCCATATCCCCCTTTCTCCCCCTCCCTCACCCCCATCCATCATCCTTCTTCTCCCTCCTCTCCTATACCCCAAACCCCCACTCCCTTTCTTCTCTTTCCCTATCTCCTCACCTTCCTCCCACTCTCCCCCCCCTTCACCCTCCTCCTACTCCTAATCCCTCTTTCCCTAGCCCCTCACCCCTACCACTCTCCCCCTCCCCATCCCACTCTTTCCCCTCTTTCCCATCACCCTCCACACTCCCTCACTCTCCCCCTACCCCACCCCACCCCATTCCCCACCCCTCCGAACACCCATTCCAACAAACCATTTATTCAAATTAATCTGACATTTTCTGGCTGGGACGTGAAAAACAACGTTATTCAGGCAGGGACAGACCGCCGTTCTGTGTCCTATAGATAATCTTCAGGAGACTTACATGGCATACGTAGGGGCTTGTCGATAGATGGATTAGATAGATAGATTGATAGATAGATAGGTAGATATGATGAGATATGGATTGATAGATAGATAGATATGATGAGAGATGGGCTGATAGATAGATATGATGATAGATTGATAGGTAGATAGATATGATGAGATATGGATTGATAGATAGATAGATATGATGAGATATGGATTGATAGATAGATATGATGATAGATTGATAGGTAGATAGATATGATGAGAGATGAATTGATAGATAGACAGATGTGCTGAGATATGGACTGATAGATAGATATGATGATGGATTGATTGATAGATAGATTGATATGATAAGAGATAGATTGATAGATAGACAGGTCTGATGATAGATAGATTGACAGATAGATAGATATGATGAGAGATGAATTGATATCTAGATAGATATGATGAGAGACGGACTGATAGATAGATATGATGATAGACAGATTGATATGGTGATAGATAGATATACACATATATGGATGAATAGATAGATATAAATATATATAGGTAGATAGAAAGAGAGAGAGATGGATGGACAGATAGATAGAGAATTAGATGGATGGATAGATAGACTGACTCGTAGATACACTGATAGACATAGACATAAACAACTATAGACGAATACTTTCCGCTCCCTTTCGCTCCTCAACCCCACCCCCACCCCCCTTCACCCCAACCCCCTTCACCCCTACCCCCACCCCACTCCTTCACCCCTTATCCCCACCCCACCCCTTCACCCCCTACCACCCTTCACCCCCTACCCCCATCCCCTTCACCCCCTTCACCCTTACCCCCACCACCCCACCCCCTCTCCCTCTCCCTTCCCCGTCACCTCTTTCTCCCTTCCCAGTGACCTCTTGCTCCCTTCCCAGTGACCTCTTTCTCCCTTCCCAGTGACCTCTTGCTCCCTTCCCAGTGACCTCTTGCTCCCTTCCCAGTGACCTCTTGCTCCCTTCCCAGTGACCTCTTGCTCCCTTCCCAGTGACCTCTTGAGATCTGCGGAAGCCAAGAAGGAGCGTCCATGTTCTCCATCTTCACATAGTACTGAATATCTCGTTTCAGAGTTCGGGTTTCAGTAATGGAAATAGTGGTGTAGAGGGAGGACTGTTCAGCACGATGTGTGTGTACGAGAATAGAGGAGGGAAATGTGAGGGAGGGAGAGAAGGGAGGGCGACGGGGAGAGAGGGAGGGAGGGTAGGAGGGAGGCGGGAGGGGTAAGATGGAGGGAGGGAAAGAGAGATGGAGAGGGAAAGAGAGAGCGAGAGAGAGAGTAAGAAAGAGAGATACAAAAACATATAGACAGATAATAAAACAGACAGACAGAGTGGGAGAGAGGGAAAAGGAGGGGGGGAGACAAAGAGATATACAGGTAAGAAAGAGGAGGAGGAGGGGGGGGCACAAGTAGACAGAAGTCGACGAACAAACAGAAAAAGCAGAATTTGATAGATAGAAACAACACAAAGAAAGATAATGGAAACTTTAGAAATATACATAAAAGATGTCAATATATCTTTCATATAAGCAGTGACATCAATGATAAACATAGTGATATTAACAACGCTGATATCAAAGTTGACAATGATGCTGAAAGAAAAATAATAGGAGGAATTTAGAAAAATGAGAATAAAGTGTCATGATAATTCATAATCATCAAATCGGGAAAAACAACAGTAAAAGAGGAAAATTTTATAGGAATAAAAAAATACATATAAACAAGAAAGGGGAAAATGAAGAGAAAATAAGATGAAAAGCAATAAATATCAAATAAGGATATCAAACGAAGGAGAAAGAATTAAATGCCAATAAATGTAAACAAGGAATCACATGTAAACAAAGTATTGAAAAAATAACAGATAAAGAATCACATTCAAATAAAACATTGACACAAATAAACAAATAAATACAAAAAGAATCACACACAAATGACACAACCAAACATATAAAAAACATTGACACAAATAAACAAATAAAACACATTAAAAATCAAACACAAATAGAAACACAGGCACCAATAAACAAACAAAACGCATAAAGAATCAAACACACATGGCAGTAAGCTCGAATCCCCTTCTCTGGTCGGAACTCCCTCCCCGGCGATGCTCAGCTGACGCTCTGCCTCCAATAAGCGTAAAAAAAAAAACTGAAATATTTTGAGGATTATTCAAATGGATTTTACCATTTTCCTTGAAAGAAAATACGAGAAGAGGGAGAAGGGACGGGAGGGAGGGAGGAAGGAGGGAAGGAGGGAGGGAGGGAGGGAGGAAAGGGGTGAGGGTGGGAGGGAAGGAGGCAGGGTGGGAGGCAAGGAGGGAGGGAGGAAGGGAGGGAAGGAGGGATGAGGGTAGGAGGGAAGGAGGGGAGGACGGAAGGGAGAGAGAGAGGGGGAGAGTGGGAGGGAAGGAGAGAAGGGGTGAAGGGAGAGAATGGATGAGGGTGGGAGGGAACGAGGCAGGGTGGGAGGGACGGAGAGAGAAAGGGAGGGAAGGATAGGAGGAAGGAGAGGGAGAGAAAAGGGAGAGTAGGAGAGAGAGAGAGAAAGGGTGAAGTAGAGGGGGATGGAGAGAGAGAGGAGAAGAAGAAAAGAATGATAGAGGAAAGGAGGTAAAGAGAAGGAAAGACAAAGACAGAGATGCGGGTGAAGCGAGATAAAAGAGAGAGATGTAGAAGAAGAAGAAGAAGAAGAATGAGCAAGAATGAGAGAAGAACGAGAGAGAGAAAAAAAACGTGAGGAGAGAGAGTGAGAGAAGACAAAGAAAGAAAGAAAAATGAAAAAGAGTAAGTACCCCCATGTGTAGATGCTTCAAAAAAATGTACATGGATCCAACTTCCCTTTTTCTTTTACTTTTTTTAAGGGGGGACTTACTTACGCAGTGGAAATATTGCCAATAATTTGTTATCTCGTGAGACGCATTTTTTCTTCCTCTTCTTTTTCTTATATCTCTCTCGCGAGACTTTTATATTGAAGGATATCTGAATCCAATAAATGATTTCCGTTATATTTTTCCTTCTGTTTTCCTTCACCAGATTACCTGCTCAAGATGTCTTTCACGATTAAAAGTGTATCAAATTCATTAGTTTTTTCCCCTTCCGTTTTCTTTTTCCGCTATCCAATATCGCACATTAAAGCTACGTGTTTCATTTTCGAATTTGCGTAAAAGCAATACAAATTTCGCGAAATTGTGTAATGAGACAACGATGTAACTGTTGCATAAACGAATTGTGGAGGGGTGAATGGAAATTATAATTGATAACAATAGTCATAATGATGATAATGGTTATGATTTTGATGATTTTAATGATAGCAGTGAAAATAATGAAATTGGTAGTAATGATAATATGAAGAATAAGAATAATGATAAAAATGATGATAATGATAATGAGGATAATAATTATGATAATAGCAATACTAACAATAGTAATAATAATAATGATAATAATGATATTTTAGTAATAATGATAATAATGATAATTATAATAATAATAATAATAATAATAATAATAATAATAATAACAATCATGATAATAACAATGATAATGATAACAATAATAGTAATAATATTGATAAGGATAATAATAGACTCACTAATAACAATAACAATAATTAGGATAATAATGATAAAGGTAATAATAACGATAATAATGATAATAACGATGATAATAAAATCAGTAATAACAATGATTTTTATATGAAACAAGAAAAATGGAAGTGAATTAACAAATCATAATGATAATAATAATAACAAAAAAAAAAACGTCACGAAGTAAAGAACAAATAAATAACACGGAAACAGAGAGAGGAGGAGAATAAACGTTTGATTTATACCATTTTCTTGGCCCCTTCCCTCCATTCTCCTCGGTTGACAGGTTGAGGGAGAGAAGAAGAAGAAGCAACGTATAATTCAGAAAAGCGCTCACGCAACCTGTCAACCTCACCTGGCACGGAATTTATGCCCAACGAAAAAAAAAGTGAGTGAGAGAGAGAAAGAGAGAGAGAGAGAGAGAGAGAGAGAGAGAGAGAGAGTGAGAGAGAGAGCGACAGAGAGGCAGAGAGAGGGGGAGAGAGAGAGTGAGTGTGAGAGAGAGAGAGAGAGAGAGAGAGAGAGAGAGAGAGAGAGAGAGAGAGAGAGAGAGAGAGAGAGAAGAAAGAATATCGAAAAGGAAGGCTTGCGGGGGGGAGGGGGGAGGAGGGGGAGGGTAAGGTAGTTGTTGGAATGCGTCAGAATTTGTAGGTAAATATATCCAAATATATCAAGTGAATCGATAAAGGTAATTGATAAATATGGATAGGGTTTGTTGCAGAATTAATTTGGTGTTTGGGTGACATCTGGTGTGACCTTGGTGTGAATTTAATTAATCTAGATTGATTATGCCCTAATCGTTCCTACGTTAATCTGGTTCAGGCTTATTTAAATAACTAAAATCTTGCTTAACTAACTTAACTAACTTAATTCAACCTATGACAAAATGTTCATAGGACTTATAACCTTTCACAGACTCACCTCCGTATAACGAACACTTTTTAGTGAACTGATGTGACCTTTTCTTCCCAATTTTGACCTAAACTAGACAACCCAGCCTGACCTGATTTAAACCTAATTAAAATTAATCGACGTTGGCCATATCCAGACAACCCAGCTTAATCAAGGTCAACATCAAATGAGTCTAGTTAAACTGACGCAAACTAACTTAAACCAATACAGCCCAAGTCATCTCAATCCAAGTCAACCGACTCAACCCAATTAAATCCACCCCAAGTTAAGCTAAGTCAGCGCAACCCAACCCAACCCACTCCAACCCATTTTAACTCAAGCCAACCCAACCCAACCCACTCCAACCCATTTTAACTCAAGCCAACGCAACCCA
>NC_091568.1:10924915-10927415 GCF_042767895.1 Penaeus vannamei
GTGTGAAGGTGAGGGTGAGTGAGTGAGTGTGTGAAGGTGAGGGTGAGTGAGTGAGTGTGTGAGGGTGAGTGAGGGTGAGTGAGTGTGAGGAGGAGGGTGAGGGTGAGTGAGTGAGTGAGGGTGAGGGTGAGTGAGAGTGTGTGGACGAGGGTGAGTGAGGGTGTGAGGGCGAGGGTGAGGGTGAGTGAGTGTGTGAGTGAAAGGAAGTGAGGGTGAGGGAGTGTGCGGACGAGGGTGAGGGTGGAGAGTGAGTGTGTGAGTGAGGGTGAGGGAGTGTGTATGAGGTGTGAGAGGTGAAGTGGTGAGGGGGTGTGTGGACGAGGTGAGGGTGAAGTAGAGTGTGAGGGTGAGGTGAGTGAGTGGAGTGTGTGACGAGGTAGTGAGGGTGAGTAGGTGAGTGTGTGAAGGTGAGGAGTGAGGTATGAGTTAGTGAGTGTGTAGGGGGTGAGGGGTGAGTTAGATGAGTGTGTGTGAGGGCTGAGGGTGAGTGTGTGAGGGAAGGGTGAAGGTGAGTGAGTGTATTGAGACTGTGAATGAGGAGCGAGGGTGAGGTGAGTGGGTTAGTAAGTGATGAGGGTGAGGGTGAGGTGAGTGAGTGTGTGAGAGCGCAGGAGAGGTGAGGAGTGAGATGAGTGAGTGTGTGAGGTTGAGGATGAGGTGAGTAGTGCAAGTGAGTGTCAGAAGTGAGGGCGAGAGGGTGAGAATGTGTGTGTGTTTGTGTGTGTGTGTGTGTGTGTGTGTGTGTGTGTGTGTGTATGTGTGTGTGTGTGTGTGTGTGTGTGTGTGTGTGTGTGTGTGTGTGTGTGTGTGTGTGTGTGTGTGTGCGCGCGCGCACGCGCTTCCCTCCCATGAACAACGCCTCTATGCTGCACACATATATCTCCGTATGTGAATGCACGCGAGTCCCTATCCATGCATATATCGTACATGTATGAAAAGATTCTCTGCCTCTTTCGAAATCATTTTCCAAACTGCAATAAGAAATCTGAATTCCCATCACCGGCAGATTCCGTGCAATGGAACAATCATTTCCGGAGTCGCGTTGTTGACATCTGCCATCATAGAAAATGGGCCTTGGGCGATTTTTAGGGGAGACAATAGGAAGTGTGGAAAGAACGACTTTATTCCCCTTTTCATACTTCTTGTTACTTTGCATTCGTCATGTTGTCATTGCTTTATCATTAGTTTTAGATTTTGTTTCTGTTTCACTGTTGTTATCGTTGTAGTTGATGTTGTTATTGTTAAAAAATATATTCTCTTATTATTGTTATATTCTTCTTTAATTTGTTATTCTTTGCCTCTTCCTACTTTCATCATCACCCTCATCATCATAATGCTCTTCTTTATCTCTATCTGTTCATTTTCATCTTTATAGCCATCATCATCATCTTCCTCTTCCTCCTCCTCCTCCTCCACCGCCACCACCACCCTCCACCACCTCCCCCTCCTCCCTCCTCCCCTTTCACCATTTCCTCCTCCTCCTCCACCAACATCTCCACCACCACCTCACCACCACTCCACCTCCGTGCTCCTCCTCATCACCTCGTCCTCACTCACCCTCCTCCACCTCCACCACCACCTTCTCCACCACCACCTCACCACCACCTCCACCACCTGTTCTGCATCCTGCACTCACCTCCTCCTCCTCCTCTCCTCCTCCTCCTCCTCCTCCCTCCTCATCTCCTCCTCCTCCACCACCACCACCACCACCACCACCACCACCACCACCACCACCACCACCACCACTGTCACCACCACCACCACCACTACGCACCAGCCACCACCACCGTTACCACCACTCATTATTTGTTTCGACACTATTTCAATTTCCCTCCTCCTCCTTAATTAATTGTTATCAACATTATCATTAAACATCAATTAATTACCACTACACTCCCAGCCTCCTCCTCCGTCCTCTACTATCTCTCCGTCCCTATTAGCTTTAATTAACAAGAGAATTCATCAGAGTGGATACGTTTTAGATTGTTACCACGGGGTCTTGTTGATTAAGCGACCGACGTTTAAGAGGAGGGGGTGGGGGAGGTCGGAGGAGGGGTGGGAGGGGTGGAAGAGGGTGGTGGTGAGAGAGGTGGGGAAAGAGAGGTGGAGGAGGGGTTGGGAGAGGAAGGAAGTGAGGAAGAGGGTGGAGATGGAGTGGTGGTTGAGAGGGTGGAGGGGAGGGAGCAGAGTGGAGTGGTGGGAGGAGAGGGTGGAGGAGGAGCAGAGGAGGGTGGGAGGGGTGGAAGAGGGAGATGGAGTGGTGGGAGAGGGTGGAGGAGGGCAGAGGAGAGTGGTGGAGAGGGTGGAGTAGGAGGGGAGGACTGGGGATGGGTAGTGAGAGTGGTGGAGTGGAAGGAGAATGGAGGAGGCTGGAGTGGAGGGAGGACGTGGGTGCGGGTGGAGGAGGAGAGGGGGGAGGTGGAAGAGATCAAGGAGAGGGTGGAGGAGGGATGGAGAGGGAGGGCAAGAAATCGAAGGAGGAAGAGTGGGAGGTTAGTAG
>NC_091568.1:10932415-10934915 GCF_042767895.1 Penaeus vannamei
ATCATTATTATTATTATTATTATCATTATTATTATTATTATTATTATTACTATTATCATTATTATCATTATTATCAATATTATTATTACTATCAACATTATTAGTATTATTGTTATCATTATTGTCATCTTTACTATTATCATTTTTACTATTATAATTATTAATATTATCATTATTGTTATTGTTATTACCATTATCATTATTTTTATCATTGTCATTATATTATCATTGTGATTCTCATTATTATCATTATGATAATTTTCATTATTACCATTAGTACCATTGTCATTATCAGTAGTAATATCATTATTACCATTATCATTATCTTTAACATAATTGCTATTGTCATCATTACTGATATTACTATTAATGCTATTGTTATTACCATTATCATTATCACTTTCATCATTATCATTATATCATAATTATTAATAGCATTACTATTATTATCATCATCATTTTCATTATTACCATTATTATCATCATCATTTTCATTATTACCATTATTACCATTACCATTATCAATAGTAATATTATTCTTACTATTATCATTAGCATTAACATATATACTATTTTATAATCATCACTGCTACTATTGCTATTACTATTAGCATTATTGTTGTCCTTGTTCTGGTTATTATCATTATCATTATCATTAATGTTATAACTATTGTCATCGTTTTCCTGATTGTTTTCAACGTTATCATGATTATTTCCTTTATTTTCATTATTATTCTTGTTATTATCATTATCATAGTCATTATCATCCTAAATATTTTGATTGTTATTATCATTATTGTTACTATTATTATCATTATTTCCATTATCATTGTCATCATTATTATTGTTATCATTATTATAATCATTATTATTATTATTATCATTATTATTATTATTATTATTATTATTATTATTATTATTATTATTATTATTATTATCATTATTATTATTACTATTATTATCATTGCTCCTAGTACTTCTATTATTACTTTATTATTATCATTGTCATTATTATTATTATAGTCATTATTATTATTATCATTATCTTTATTATCATTATCATTGTTATCATTATTATCATTGTTATTATCACTATCATTACTATTATTACCATTATCATTATTATCAATACTATTATCATTATTATTATTATTATCATTTTTATTATCATTATTGTTGTTGTTGTTTTAACTATGATTACAAATATTCTCATTATTATCATATTCTTTCGTTATCATCATCGTTGAAAAGAGAGAATTCGCTGATAAATATCATGACAAAGTAAATGAACTCCCAAAAAAGAAAAACAAATTAAAGAAAAAGGGTAAACTTCGTAAAAGGATTTTATTGTGTTTTTTCTCATCTTAAGGACACAGTCGTAAGGAAATATTGGGTTGGGAAGTAGGAAACAGAGGCATTAAGAGAAGGAGGAACGAGGGACGACATTGCCCTAAATACGACAATAAACTTCTTTACCATCGACGTTTGAGACGTACGGTTGCCAAGTATTTATTGTTTGGCCATATTTCGTGAGTCGTTCATTCGCTTAATGTCTCCCCTCTTCTCTTTCCATTTTCTGTGATTGTGCTCAGTGCCCGTTTTCTTTGTTTGTGGGTTTTCTGCCGTTTTCTGTGCGTGTTTGTTTATTGGTGTACTTTATCTTTTCATGTTTATAGCTTCCTGTTTTTTTTTTTTTTTCTTTTCTTTTCTTTTCTTTTCTTTTGTTTTCTTTTCATTTCTTTTCTTTTCTTTATTTTTTTACTTTCTTTTTGTGCATACTTCAGTTTTTTTCTCTCTCTCTTTCTAATGTTATTTGCTTATATCTTTTATTTCTACTTTTTCTCGTCGTTTCTCCCACCCTTGACTTCTATTTTATGTTTCTCGTCTCTTGTTGCTCTTTCTCCGATCCTTTTTCTTATCTTTCTCTCTCATACATTTTCTGTATCAACGTCAATTTTGGCCTCATATTCACAATCACTAAGCACTTATACACGCACTTTCGCTAAATACAAGATTTTGTCTTAGCATAATCTGGCGTAATTGAAGCGTATTTCAGATCATCTTAATGCTTTTTTATCGTTGTTGTTGCAGTCATTCCTATATAATATCTGGCAAGCGAATGAAACGTACCGTGTGTTTTTGCTACTTTGAAGCGCTTTTTTGCTCACTTCGTACTTACTGTATATTTACCAAACGGATCCAGCGTACCCATAGCGTATTTCAGCCATTTTTTACATACGTTTTCGTTTCCAGTTTATCAAATAAATCTCGAAAACACTCGTCTTAATATTCGAGCAGTTTTTCGCTCGTTTCTAGATTGTATCTACCAACGGACCCAAAATACCTTGAGCTTAATTCAATTTTATTTCAACTCTTAGCTAGTTTCTAAAATTACTCTACCGAGTAAATCAAACGCATCTTGAGCGTATTTCGGGTAATGCCGAGTGCAATCTTCGGGTTGATTTCGAACATAAATCTAGCAAACCAATCAACCGTATCT
>NC_091568.1:10939915-10944915 GCF_042767895.1 Penaeus vannamei
TTTGGATTTAAATATTTTAAAGTACGTATTAAAATTCTCTCTCGTCAACAACTTTCTTTTTGAAGTTCTATTTTTCTCTCGCAGCTTTCGACTTGGCTTTCTACCTTTTTCTTACTTATATCTCACTTTGTATACACACACATTTATCAATTACCTTTATAATTCTTTTCATCTATCCTTGACAGAGCGATGTGTGTTAGTGTGTGTGTGTGTGTGTGTGTGTGTTTTACATATCAATTGTTGTGAGTAAAAGAATACTCTGAAGCAAATAAACAAACAAACAAGTTGAAGAAAACGAGATTGCTAATAAATCACCCAAAACCTGGACTAAAGATTATAAATGGATAAATAAAATTTGAAATAAGTATAGGTGGTACGTAGGTAAAAACAGTCAACAAGTAAGCCATATGCAGCAGCAACATTTTGTTTAATCAGTGGTAAAAGATAAATATCCACGAACGAGTAACTACAACAAATGTTATAAATAAACAGCTGATTTCAAAACAAAAAGAGATTGTTCGAAAAATAAAAATACACAGAAATAACTACACGACTTATTTTGTTACGGTTCTATCAATTATCTATTTACTCCATGCACCCCTTTCGCTAGCCTCGACCTCACTTACTCTGGATTATCGGAACAATCTAATAACCTCTCCGAAAACAAGAAAATCTAAAATGAATATATAGATAAAAAACAGTTTAAAGGTTTTAACATTTTAGTTACCCCTCTTCTTGGGATTCCAATCATTTTCCTTAACGAAATTACGCCCGTTTTTTAACACACTAAGATATCCAATCTTCACTTTCTTTATTCCTTTCGTCCACAATTATAGTATCCTCTTAATTTACATATTCAGTTCATACAGCAATTGCTATGCAGTACAATGTACGTTTACTTTGGCGAAACAATTACTCGAAAAATAAACAAATAAACATTTTTCACACTTTTCTTTCATTTTCCATTTTCTCGGACAATTGCAAAAGTGCAGCCACCTCTGACAAACTCCGAGTCAGTGATCTGTTCATGTAGTGGACATTATCTGAAGTTAAATTTGTGAGACATCTTATATAATGTGATGGTCATGCTGATGAACCCGATACATTATGATTCAGGGGAAGGACATCATGACTAAGATGACTTCTCAACACACAAAACTATCTGTTTTTTACTTTATTTTATCATTACTTTACTATGTTTTACTTTATTCTTTATTTAAAATACTTAATCATTACTTTCTTACGAGAGTTCCTAGCTTTAACCCTGGCAAATTTGAGTATAATCATTTCTACGATCCTGTAACTGATTATTTCGGAATAGCAAATGTTACGAAAATCCACATTCATATATTTAAATACTTTGCTATTAAACCAAAATAAATTGATATATAAACACACATATATATGCATATATTTGTGTGTGTTTGTGTTTGTGTGTGTGTGTGTGTGTGTGTGTGTGTGTGTGTGTGTGTGTGTGTGTTTGTGTTTGTGTGTGTGTGTGTGTGTGTGTGTGTGTGTGTGTGTGTGTGTGTGTGTGTGTGTGCATATACTGTATGTGCACAAACCACCACACTGAAATACATCCATTTTTATATATAGACTGTGTAATTGTCAAAAGAATTATATGATTTGAAGATTATTTGTCACATTTGATATTCAAATGATCTGAAAATATAATATAGAATGGATTGATGGGGATGGTGATGACGATAATTATAATAAAAATAATGATAATGAACATGATGATGATAATGATCATGTTAATGAGAATGATGATGAAACTGACCATGATAAAAAAGATCACGAAATATATATATACATATACATATATATATATATATATATATATATATATATATATATATATATATATATATATGAATCATCGTAATGACGGTAATGACAGCAATAAACAAATAAGTAAAAGAAGGAGCAAGGATAGACCACCAAAAATCAATAGGAAAATAATCAAATGAATAGACAAACAGAAAAAATAATCATCGCCTATAACAATAGCTCAACGAAATCCAATTCTCAAAAATAATGACGAATCTACCTA
This sequence comes from Penaeus vannamei, assembly GCF_042767895.1. Taxonomy (NCBI): domain Eukaryota; kingdom Metazoa; phylum Arthropoda; class Malacostraca; order Decapoda; family Penaeidae; genus Penaeus; species Penaeus vannamei. The sequence continues at coordinate 10,941,975 of NC_091568.1, forward strand.
CTGAATATACAAACGCTTTTACCGTTATATGTGTTTCGAGTCTAAACCACAATGCCACGTTTAGGTTTTTTATTGAAGTAAATTCTATATCTATATTGGATTACAAGGACAAAAGGCAAAACAAAAAACACGCACCAAAAACAACATAATAATAAAAACAAAAAATGCCGTATTGGCAGACCGAAATTTGGCATCAAATCAACAGACAGACAGACAGAGAGGCAGACAGACAGACAGGCAGAGAGGTAGACAGACAAGCAGGCAGGCAGGTAGACAGACAGTCAGACAGATAGACAGGCAGAGAGGCAGAAAGATAGGGAGCCAGGCAAGTAGACAGGCAGGCAGAGTGGCAGACAGATAGGCAGACAGACAGACAGACAGATAGGCAGACAGACAAACAGATAAGCAGGCAGGCAGGTAGACAGACAGTCAGAGAGGCAGAAAGATAGGGACCCAGGCACGTAGACAGGCAGGCAGACAAGCAGACAGGCAGGCAGGCAGAGAGGCAGTCAGACAGACAGACATGGAGATAGGCAGATAGACAGACAGACAGACACGTATGGGAGGATTGACATGGATCAGTCTAGGTGGGAAATGTGTAAATGTAGATGTATTCAGACATACACATGTGCACGCAAACGGAGGTGCACATACACGCACATGACAGCAGACTTGTACAAATCCCTAAGCTCTTCACTGACATTGCAACAGACAAGAGAGATTTCTGCATTTTGTGAAGGTGATGCCAGAGGGAGGTGTGGGCATGGGGGGGGGGGAGGGGGAGAGATGTACGGTGAGTTGATATCTGTCACAATCTTATGTCAAGGGTCGTGCGGATTGACATGTACGGTTGCACATTGCCTTTGTACCATATGTTGTACCTGGGTGGCGTTTCACTTCTCTATATTTTATTTTTATTTTTTTTATTCTTTCTTTCTCTTCTTTTTTCTTTCTTCTCCTTTTGATAATTTTTCTTCTGATCTTTCTTCTCTTTCTTTTGATTTTTCTTCTTTTTCTCCTTCTTATCCTTCTGTGTCTTCCTCTCACCCTCCCTCCCTCCCTTTCTATGTCTTCGTTATATTCCCCGTCTCCTTCTCCATTTCCATCTTTATCTTTCTCTTCCTCTCTGTGTCCTTTCCCTTTTTCCTCACTTTAACTGTCATTATCTTTATTATCCTTCACATTTATCTCACGATTCCATTATTAATAATATCTTTTCTTCTCAACAGGTAAGCAGAGCACGAAAGGCGATGTTGAGAATTTACAACCAGTAAGTACAGTTATCCCAGAAACCCGTACCTGTTTCCCATTTTTTATGAATGGAAACCGTGAGGTATAAATGAATCATATACACATTCAATGAATGAAACTTCACTTCTTGGCAACAGATATTAATTGAAGATAAGACACTTGGCTGATATTTCGCTTTTAGATAACAATGCGTGCTTCAGCTAAAAGGTAAACGAACTTTGTAGATAAACAATGCGGATTATTGTATTCCGTCATCTTCAGCGCCCTCTACGTGTGTTCAGGGACACTTCAAATAGTCGTTTCTGCTACCTGTTTTGATCGTTGTTTCGACTTTAAGACATCGTTATTTGAACAGAGAGGAACAATACACTTCGTAACAATAGTTAGTGCTTACTTATGATTGACAGATGTTACCATTTTCCTTCATTAGCGAAAGAGTATCCTTTATAACAACTTCGTCACCTGCGCATTGTGTTTGGCATTTATTTCACAAATCTCAAACACTATGTAATCTCGTTATGAAATTTGCTCTCGCGAAGTTTTCGGTAAACATCAAATAATACAACACATAGAGTAAGAATATAAATAGTTTCCTCCATTGTTAGGATGAAATAGCATATTGACTCTTTTGCTCACTATGTTTACTCTCATCCGTCTGCACTTAACCCATTACCTAATAGGAAATAATAATGACCTTTATAGTCGACGCACTTATCATTATAGTCATGAGTCATGTTTTTCATTATCAGAAATAAAATGATAAGGCTGAATAGATAGATAATGATTAGATTGATTGAAACCTTTTGCCTTTTTCCACTTAAAATGTATTAGCAACTTGAGCTCATAAGACTGAGAGTAATAAAAAGCACTTTGAATGAGGAACTGAAAGGTTGAGTTCAGTCATTGCTCGGATGACTTAATACTTAGCAGAAGTATATTCAGGAGCAATTATGAATTACCAGTCAGTGATTTCGTTATAAAGCAGCTCATTAATTATTTAAAATGTGTGTGATTACTCTAGCGTTGATATTTTTATTTTTATTTTCTTCATTTATTTCTACTACACTTTTACTTTTATTTTGTTCCCCTTTCCTTTTTCTCTTTTTCTTTTTTTCATATTTATCTCATTTTCTATTTTTTTTTTCTTTCCCCCAGTTTCCTTTTTTTCTTTCCTGTTTCTCCATTCCCTTTTCCTCATTTTCAAAAAAAATTCGTCCTGTCGCTGTATGATAAGGTCTATAAATTTTATCGTTATTGTTACTGTCACTGTATTGTTAGTGTTATTGTTATTGTCAATACTGTATGATTTGTGCCGCTTCACATATAATCTTCATTCTAGACACACAATATGCATAATTTTTATGACTCATTTTGCAATAATCATATTCATACTTAGTACGAAATATCATATGAAAATGAGACGAGAAAAGTCATACCAATATTTTCATTTTTTTCTTCTGTAACTTAACAAAATGGAACTTTTTGAGCCATTCGCTATGTACTTTTGTAGAGTTTGGGTAATGTTAGATTCATTCTTATCTCAAGACGTACCACAAGGAGTTCTAAGAGTTTTGGAGATTTTGTTCTTTTATTTTGGGGAAGAGAACATAACACTTAACTTCTCCACGCAAAGTTGGAAAGGAGTGGATTCATATGTAGGATTGTGCGTGTCTTGTTTTTTTTTCTGTTA
>NC_091568.1:10954915-10959915 GCF_042767895.1 Penaeus vannamei
AAATAATGGGGGGAAGAGAGGAACTGAAAAGAAAAGAGAAAGGGAGTTAAAAAAGTGATTAATAGATAGGGGAGAAGAAGAAAGAAAGATAAAGGAAAACCCAAATGAGAAAAATGGAATAAGAGAAAATAAAAAAAGAAAAAGAATAGAGAAAAAGAAATAGACTCAGAAAAAAACGAAAAAGACGTAAGAACAGCGAAAGAAGAAGAAGAAGAAGAAGAAGAAGAGATAGAAAAAAAGGAAGAAGGAAGGAAGGGAGACGAGAAGAAGAGAAAAGAAGAAGGGGGGGAGACGATAGACTAGACACAAATGAGGTCGAAAGTGTCAGCCTAGGGAAGGGGGGAGAGGGGGGGATTAGAGAGTAGGGATTATGCATATGTGGAACGAGGGGAGAGAGAGAGAGATCAGTAAATGGGGGATTTAGCGAGGAATGCTAGAAGGGGAGATTATCGAATGGAGGAGGTAGAGATAGTGGCGATGAGGGGTGATAATATGGAATGAAGGAATTAGTAATAAATATAGAAGAGCTACAAGGTAAACGAAGAGGATCTGATATAAGCTTAGATAAAGAGGTGAGAGGGAGAGACAGAGAGAGAGGGGGGTGGAGAGACAAAGACACAGAGAGAGAGAGAGATGGAGGGAGAGAAAGAAAGAAAGAGAGAGAAAGAGAGAGAGAAAGAGAGAGAGAGAGAGAGAGAGAGAGAGAGAGAGAGAGAGAGAGAGAGAGAGAGAGAGAGAGAGAGAGAGAGAGAGAGAGAGAGAGAGAGAGAGAGAGAGAAAGAAAGAGAGAGAGAGAGAGAGAGAGAGAAAGAGACAGACATATATCTATATATATATATATATATATATATATATATATATATATATATATATATATATATATATATATATATATATATATTTATGTGACAGACAGAGACAGAGAGGGAGGGAAAGGGGAGGAGGAACGATAAAGATGGTAATAATAACGGTGATGAAAGAGGTATGACGATAAGACGACAAAAGAATATAATAATGATTATACTTCCGATGGTAATTAGAGCAAGAGGAGAAGGGAGAAGGGAGAGCAAGAGAAACTGAAAAAAATATATATATATTGACCAAGGCAAACTGCTGCTAACATTTTTTTTCCTTTTTTTTCTTTCTCTCTTTTCATTCTTTTTTTTTATCGTCGTTCTTATTTGCCGTGTTGTTCAAGAAAGATAGATTAAGATGAATTCAATGTATCGGAGGTAAAAATTAGAAGGAAGGAGAAGAAGAAGAAAGAAAAAGAATGAGGTATGACGAATATGATAATAAGACACAAGATGAATGGGTAATGAGTAGCACCAATAAAGGGGTGATGAGAGGCATGATAAGAATGTGTAAGCAGAATGTGGATAAAAGAAACGGATATCAATAGGAATAAGAGAGAAAGGAAGAGGGGGAGGAGAAAGAAACACAAAAAATAAGACGGAAAGGCAGAGACAGACAGACATACACACACACACTGACAAAAAGATAAACAGACAGACACACACAGAAAATAGATAAACAGACAGACACACACAGACAAAAAGATAAGCAGACACACAGACACAGACAAAAAGATAAATAGACAGACACACACAGACAAAAAGATAAACAGATAGACAGACAGAAAGATATACAGACAAAAAGATAAACAGACAGACACACAGACAAAAATATAAACATATAGACAGACAGAAAGATAGAGAAACACACAGATAGACAAACAAACAGACACACACACACAAACAGACAGAAACATCCAAAATCACACACACAAAAAAAAAAACAAATAACACCACCCCCGCCCCCCCACACTACCCCCTCCCAACCCCTCAAAAAAAAAAAAAAAAAAAAAAACATAAAATACTTAAAAAAAAAACATAAAATAGACAAAAAAAAACATGTAATAAAAAGGATATCGAAAAACAGCATAAGTGAAGGAGTGTGAAGCTTGGTGGGGCAAAAATGGTTCCCTAGTTGTCTTGATGAGATTTCTATGACGTCATTATGAAAAGTGCCTGTAAGGAAGGAGGGGAAGGAGGGAGAGGGAGGAGGGAGAGAGGGGAGATTGGGAGGGAGGGGAGAGAAAAGGAGAGAGGGGAAGAGGAGATTGGGAGGGAGAGGAGATCAAAGGAGAGGAGGAGAGGGGAGAAAAGGGAGAGAGGGAGAGGGGAGAAAAGGAGAGAGGGAAATAAAAGTCTGGGAGAGGGAGGGGGAGAAAAGGAGAGAGGGGAAGAGAGGAGATTGGGAGGGAGAGAGGTGAGAGAGAAAGGAGAGGGGGAGAGGGGGAGAAAAAGGAGAGGGGAGAAAAGGAGAGAGGGAGTGAAAAGGGGAAACGACTGGGAGAGGGAGGGGAGAAAAAGGGAGAGAGGGAAAGAGGAGATTAGGAGGGAGAGGAGAGAAAAAGGGAGAGAGGGAGAGGAGGGAGAGAAAAGGAGAGAGATGGGAGTGAGGGAAACAAAAGTCTGGGAGAGGGAGGAGGGAGAAAAAGGGAGAGAGGGAAAGAGGAGATTAGAGAGGCAGAGGGGAGAAAAGGAGAGAGAGAAAGGAGTGAGAAAAAGGAGAGAGGGAGAGAGGGGAGAAAAGGAGAGAGAGACACAAAAGTCTGGGAGAGGGAGGGGAGAAAAGGAGAGAGGGAAAGGAGGAGATTAGGGAGGGAGAGAGGGAGATAAGGAGGAGAGGGAGAGGGGGACAAAAAAGTCTGGGAGGGGGAGGGGTGAAAAGGAGAGAAGAAAAGATGAGATTGGGAGAGGGAGGACAGAAAGAAAGAAAGAAAGAGTGAAGGAGAGAGAGAAAGAGATTATAGGACAAACAAAGAGAAAGAGAGAGACAAACCCGAAATGAAAAAGTAACGAAAGGAGGAACAACACGATAAGAGATATAGGGGAGGAGAAGAAGAAAAAGGAATAGGAAGAGGGAAGAAAAGAAAGGAAGGAAAGAAGAAAGGAGGAAGACGAAAAGGATAATGAAGAAGAGGAAGAAGTAGAGAAAATAGAAAAAGGTAAAGTAAGACGAAGAAGAGAAGAAGAGGAGAAAAGAAAGTAGAGAAGGAATAAGAAGCTGAGAAGATAAATGAGGAAGAGGAGGAAGGAGGAAAGGGATGGGGGGAGGGGGGTGGGGTTGTCAGGGTGCCACCAAGGGAGGGCCGTAGAGGTGGCGTCATAAGGCTTCCACAGTGCCAGGCGAAGGAGGCACTCGTTGAAGAGCTCAGTCTGGAGCCCGTAAGGTACAAAAGAACAGTGGAAGTGCAGTGTTAACGTTTTTATTCTCCGCTACGCCCCTTTTCCCTCTCTTTCTCCCCCTCTTTCTCTCCCTCTTTCTCTCTCTCTTTCTCCCCATCACCCCTTCCTCTCTTCTTCCCCCCACACACTCCCTCTCCCCTTCGCTCCTATTCCCCGCAATTCCCGATTTTTCCCCTTTCTTCCCTCCTCCCCCTCCCCCACCACCTCTATCCCACACAATCTTCTCCTTCTTTCCTCGCACACTCTCTCTCTCTCTCTCCCCCTCCCCTTCCTTCCCCCCTTCCCCTCTCCCACGCTTCAGGATATTGAAACGACTTTTTTATTACCATTTTCCGAGAACTTCAGCTGCACATATTATTGCTGTGCCTCCGAGCCCAACCTGGTCTGGCGGCGATATTAACTTACCAGGAAATTACTACAGTTAGTGGTCTGGTGTGAAACGTGACTCATTCTTGCCCTCCAAGCAGCCTCTTGTTCGCGGACGCTCTCTCGCGCGCACGCACACGGGTTCTATGGGCGTGGGAAGTCGCAGGGTGTTATGTAATCGTGTGTGTGTGTGGGTTTCGAGGTGTAGTGTGTGTGTGTGTGTGTGAGAGAGAGAGAGAGTGAGAGAGAGAGAGAGAGAGAGAGAGAGAGAGAGAGAGAGATATATATATATATATATATATATATATATATATATATATATATAGAGAGAGAGAGAGAGAGAGAGAGAGAGAGAGAGAGAGAGAGAGAGAGAGTGTATGTGTTTGTATGTGTTTGTGCGTGTGTGTGTTTGTATCTGTGCTTGTGTATGTGTGTGTTTGTATCTGTGTTTGTGTGTTTTGTTTGTATCTGTAATTGTGTGTGTGTGTTTGTATCTGTGTTTGTGTGTGCATGTGTTTGTATCTGTGCCTGTAAGAGAGAAAGAGAGAGACAGAGACAGAGACAGACAGAGACAGAGAGAGAGAGAGATAGAAAGAGAGAAAGCGAGAAAGAGAGAGAGAGAGAGAGAGAAAGAGAAAGTGAGAGAGAGAGAGAGAGAGAGAGAGACAACCATTTATCACGTGACAAATTGCACACCAAGTCTGCGGTAATGCAAGATAATCCTAGGATATGCGTAGAGGCGTCAGTAATCCCATTTTTATAAGTAATCTTCTGCAGACACGCCGGGAACCCCCTCCCCACCCCTCCCCACCCTCCCTGCCCCTCCTTCCATCCTACCATATGCATATTTGATATTCTTTTCCCTCTCCTCTCTCTTCCTCATCCATCTCTCTCCCTTCTCCGTTCTCCTGCGTTGCCTTCTCTCTCTCTCTCTCTCTCTCCCTCTCTCTCTCTCTCTCTCTCTCTCTCTCTCTCTCTCTCTCTCTCTCTCTCTCTCTCTCTCTCTCTCTCTCTCTCTCCCTCTCCCTCTCTCCCTTGCAACGCCACATGTCGGGGTCCTGCAACATTAACCTCCGCCGTGTGTGCATGTTATCGGGAAATTTCTCTCTCAACATTGCAATCGGCTGCAACATCAGGGAACTTGTCAAGAGCAACGTTAGCAACACCAATATTGCGTTCTACGACTGCGTGTATTGCATCATTTTTTTATTATTATCATTATTAATTTTTTTATCATTATCATTATGTTTTTTTTTTATTATTATTATTTTTCTTCTTCCTCTTCTTTTAACTTCTTCTTTCTCCTCCTCTTTTTATTCTATTTGTCTTCGGCTTCTTTTTCTTGTTCTTCTTCTTCTTCTCTTTCTTCTTATTCTTCCA
>NC_091568.1:10967415-10974915 GCF_042767895.1 Penaeus vannamei
TTACCATTAATTACAACGAGCGGAAGCCCCATTATTATAAAACAACATTCCCTCTCCTCACTCGCTCCTGCTCTCATTCCACTAACAGCTTTATAGGCGCAATCAAGCTGGGTAGCCTGACCATAGTTCCTCCGCCTCTTGAGATCCCGCCCGAGATAGTTTCGCCGTCTTTAGTGTCCTGTTAAGATGTAATTATCTGCGTTGGGACGGGGAAGCACCCAACAACACTGGGGTTTATGGCTTGCTGTTGACGTTGTGAGGGGTAGGGTGTGAGAGGGAGAGGGAGGGAGGGAGGAAGAGAGAGAGAGGGTGAGAAGGAGAGGAAGGGAGTGATAGAGGGAGACGGAGAGAGGGAGTGACGGAGGGAGGAAGAGAGAGAGAGGGAGGGAGGAAGAGAGAGAGAAGGTGAAAGGGAGAGAGAGGGTGAGAGGGAGAGGGAAGGAGTGATAGAGGGAGACGGAAAGAGGGTGTGACGGAAGGAGGAAGAGAGAGAGAGGGTGAGAGGGAGCGATAGAGGGAGACGGAGAGTGGGAGTGACGGAGGGAGGAAGAGAGAGAGAGGAGGGGGAAAAAGTGACGGAGAATAAGGAGGACGAAGAAGAAAGTTATAGGAAGGTGGGAGAGGAACAGGAAAAAAGAAACAATCGAAGTGAAAGGAGAAGCAAGGGAAAGGTGATGCGAGGTGAAATTAATATCACAGCCACATAAAGATTGGAGGATCTATTTGCTTGATTAATATGGATTCACATAAGAGATTGGACTTGCTCTTGTTAAGTGTAAAGTTGAGAGTGGATGCTTTTAACACCAGCATTAAACGTTAATGCAAAGAGCACAGGAAACTTACATTAAAGTATAAAAGAGAACCTGTTGAGTCGAGTGCAGTTTAGAGTTGTCGATTAGTTTTATCAGTCAACAATTTATCTAAATCAACAATATGATTAAAGGTTCATAGAAGAGAATCTTTCAAATTAACTTTCTTTCGTTAACCTGTTGAATCTACCGAACCATGCTGTATCACCGGCCATTTTCACTCGGCAACCATCACTTTGTAGAGCCAAGACATGTTGCAAACCTGCAGGAGGTTCACTTTCACGATGTAATGCCGCTGTAGAGGAGGTGCTAGACCCTCGCGTAATCTTCCATCTCATTTCAAGACGTTGGCGTGACGAGCGGGTGGACGAAGATGAGTGGAAAGTGAGACGTGTGTTGGTTATGGCTTTTCTCTCGCCTATTCACCAGTTATATATATGTGTGTGTTGTGTGTGTGTGTGTGTGTGTGTGTGTGTGTGTGTGTGTGTGTGTGTGTGTGTGTGTGTGTGTGCGTGTGTGTGCGTGTGTGCGCGCGCGCTCGCGCGCATGTGTGTGTGTGTGTGTATATATATATATATATATATATATATATATATATATATATATATATATATATATATTACATATGTATATATTCCTTCGGTATTCTCTCTCTCTCTCTCTCAGAAGACATCTGTATTTTCACTTTCATCAGGGTAACAAGAGAAAGAGAAGGTGGAAGAAAGGAGAGAGAGGGGGGAGGGGAGACAGAACGAAAGAATGAATGAGAGAATGAATGCCAGAAACACAGAGAGAGAAAAAGAGAAAGAGAGAGAGGGGGGGAGAGAGGGAGGAAGGGAGGGAGAGACAGTAAGGGAGGAAGAGAGAGAGAGAGAGAAAGGGAGGGAAAGAGAGAGAGAGAGAGAGAAAGAAAGAGAGGGGGGGAGAGAGAGAGAGAGAGAGAAAGGGAGGGAAAGAGAGAAAAAGAGAGCGAGAGAGAGAGAGAGGGACATAGAGAGTGAGAGAGAGAGAGAGAGAAGCCCGCGAGAGAGAGAAGGGGGGAAGGGGGGAATGCACTTATGTACAGGACTTTGATATACAGTTTTACAGTTCATTGCCACTTAACGCAAATAACACCATCTCCTATGCGTATGAAGTGCACTGTCTGAAATCATTTCCAGCTCCCTCTCAAAAAGTATATATGAGCTACAAGATAATCCATATTGTTTCATACTCCGAAGCGCTATAAAAGAATTTAGAAAAAGGTGTGATGTGTTGGAATAAGCCCTTGAGTCCGTTTCTCTGCATGAGTGTGTGTGTGTGTGTGTGTGTGTGTGTGTGTGTGTGTGTGTGTGTGTGTGTGTGTGTGTGTGTGTGTGTGTGTGTGTGTGTGTGTGTGTGTGTGTGTGTGTGTGTGTGTGTGTGTGTGTCTGTGTGTGTGTGTATTTGTGTCCCAGTAGCACTTTAAATATGTAACGCCACACGTTCACCTACGGAACAACAACAAACAAATACACTCGTATCCCCACAACCCTCCCGTATCCCCTCACCTCATTCGACCAATCATCTCATCCGAGGCAAGAGCTTTCACCCAATCACAAGCCAGGAGAAAAATCCTTTCTCCAGATACTACAAGCCGAGTAGCCTTAATTGCTCATAAACCCAACGCATTTCTGTCGACGCAAAATGAAGCTAGCTCAGGCAAAAGGCGGAGACTCAAGGGCGTGTGTGCATTATTCAGCCGGGAGGAAATTAACGTTTGTTGCGGGAACCGAGAACGTTTGTTTCACGTACTCTTGCCTTCTCTTTGGACTTTGGAGTCTGTTGCTGGTGTTGCTGTCGTTTTTCTTTCTTTCATTCTGTTCCTGTCTCTGTTCGTCTCTCTCTGTCTGCCTTTCTCTTTCTATTTTTTCTGTTCTTGTCTCTGTCTATCTGTGTCTGTCTGCCTCTCTCTCTCTCTCTCTCTCTCTCTCTCTCTCTCTCTCTCTCTCTCTCTCTCTCTCTCTCTCTCTCTCTCTCTCTCTCTCTCTCTCTCTCTCTTTATAAATATCTTTCTATCTATCCTCGTGATTGATATTTATTCATTCATCTTTCGTTATGTCTCCATTCGTAGGCTTTATCCAACGGGAAGAGTGGAGAAGAAAATACCTATGTTTCTTTCCTTGTTTAGTTTGTGTGTTTGTTTGTTCTCAATTTCCTTTTTATTATTATAATTTGTTTAGTTTGTTTGTTTTTTCAAGTTTGTCTATTTATTTTTATTCATTTATTTGTATGCATCAATATTTCTGTTTGCGCGCGCCCGTGTTTTCATGTACGTACGTGTTTGGATTTATGTGTACCTGTGTGCGTGTCTATTTGTATGTGCGTGCGGGTCCGTGTGTAGCAACTTTCCTTGCAACGCTCCATTTTTCAACGCATCCGTTTCTCTTCCCATTTATCGGCGTTTACCCTTCTATCACCATCTCCCTCTCACACCTTAATCGGCCCTACAGCTCGGCCTCTTCATCAATATGCAATTTCTACTGCAAATGTCATTCCCTTTCACCTCGATCTCACTTTGTTTATGTTTCTCTCTCTCTCTTTCTCTTTTTCCTTTTCATTTTTTTTTTTCGTTCTCTATTTTACGTTCTCTCTCTCATTCTCTCTCTCTCTCTCTCTCTCTCTCTCTCTCTCTCTCTCTATATATATATATATATATATATATATATATATATATATATATATATATATATATATATATATATTCTGCCTTCCCCTTTTCCCCTCGGCTTTGCGGCTTTCTGTTAATCTTAAAATTCCAAAAAATTCTGCCTTGACATCTCCCACAAAATATATTCGCTTTTCCTCCTTGTTTCCTACTCGTCAGAAGGGAAAGAAAAAAATCTGCCCAAAATATTTGAATGTTTAAATAAAAGTTATTCTTTAAAAATTGGCTCCGTTTTTCCGTCCAGTCCAGACGTTCGCCAGATTCTGTTAGGTTATTTTTTAATTATTTTCTTTTCTTGCTCTCTCTCCTTCTCACTCTCTCTCTCTCTCTCTTTATTTCTATATATATATATATATATATATATATATATATATATATATATATATATATATATATATATATATATATATATATATACATATACATATACAAACATATGCACACCCATACGCACACACACACACACACACACACACACACACACACACACACACACACACACACACACACACACACACACACACACACACACACACACACACATATATATATATATATATATATATATATATATATATATATATATATATATATATATAACATACATACATACACCCACACAGACACACCTTTTACCTTTTATATTCTTCCTTGTAATTACCTTCATCATTTAATTTATTTTTTCTTCCTCTTCTTCAATTTTGTCTTCGTCATCTCCATCATCATCGCCCGCCACCCGGTTAACGTATAAGAGAATAATCAAAACAATTTGTTTTATCTCAAAATTCCTGGATTTTCAACCATTTCAAGAGTAAAATAACTTTTCCTTTCATTCTTTCTTTTTCTTTTTCTCTTTTCATCTTTCGTTCTTTCTCGAGTCCAGACTTTTATCCTTTTCTTTCCATTGTGTTTCGTTTTCTGTAACATTTTCCGCTCGATTTAGTTCACGAAAACGCCGCCACGCGCTGAATTTATTTTGGATGTGAATTTATTTCTTTGAGAATCTTGAATTAATGTGGAAAGTTGTATCATTTCCTTTTAAATAAATTATGTTTCGTAAATAGGTCATAATAGTCAATTGTAAAGTTAATTAATAAACAATACATATAATGATTATTTTTTGAGAATCTCGAATTAATGTGGAAAGTTGTATCATTTCCTTTTAAATAAATTATGTTTCGTAAATAGGTCATAATAGTCAATTGTTAAGTTAATTTATAAACAATACATATAATAATTATTTTTGAGAATCTCGAATTAATGTGGAATGTTGTATCATTTCCTTTTCAATAAATTATGTGTTGTAAATAGGTCACAATAGTCAAATGTTAAGTTAATTTGTAAACAATACATATAATAATTATTTTTTGAGAATCTCGAATTAATGTGGAAAGTTGTATCATTTCCTTTTAAATAAATTATGTTTTGTAATTAGGTCAAAATTGTCAATCGTTAAGGTAATTCATAAACAATACATATAATAATTATTTTTTGAGAATCTCGAATTAATGTGGAATGTTGTATCATTTCCTTTTAAATAAATTATGTTTTGTAATTAGGTCAAAATTGTCAATTGTTAAGTTAATCTATAAACAATACATATAATAATTATTTTTTGAGAATCTCGAATTAATGTGGAATGTTGTATCATTTCCTTTTCAATAAATTATGTTTTGTAAATAGGACACAATAGTCAATTGTTAAGTTAATTTATAAACAATACTTTAAATGAATTATGCTATGTAAATAGATCAAAATTGTCAATCAAGTTAATTTATAAACAATAAATATAATAAAAAAATGAAATCATGGATAAATGGAGGTAACAAAAGTGCTGAGGATAATAGTCAGAAAATGACAATGATAATAAAAATGATAATGGTGATAATAATAATGATAATAGTAATGAAAATAGCAATAGTGGTGAGCATTATAATAATAACGATGATAATGTAAATAATAACTATGATGATGATAATAATAAAAATATGAATAATGATGATTATAATGATAATAGTAATAATGATAATAATAATAATAATTATTATTATTATTATAACAGTAGCAACAATAATCAGCATTATGATCATCATAATAACAAAAATAATTATAAAAATATTGATTAGAATAGTTGTAATAATGATAATGATGATAAGATAAGAATGATAATTTTATAATAATGATAATAACAATAGTGATAACAAAAATGAAAATAATAATAGTAACAATAATGATTATAATGATAACAATAACAAAAGTGATAATAATAACGATGATGATGATAGTAAATATCTCAATAATGACAATAATAATCATTATCATAACAATAATAATAATGATGATGATGATGATGATATTCATAATGATAGTAATAATAAAGATAATGATAATCATAAGGATTATGAGGAGGAGAGGGTTACTGAAAATCATGATAATGATTATAATAATGTAATGATAGTAATGATAACAATAATAATAGTAATGACAACCACATCAATAATAATCATCATCATTAATAAGGATAATAATAATGATGATAAAGATAATAATAATGATGATGATAACAATGATTGTAAAAAGATGATAATAAAACAGTAATCATAATGAAGATAATGATGATAGAAATATTTGTAATAATGTGATACTAATAGTAAAAATGAGAATGGGGATGTTACTAATAATGAAAATAATAATAATAATAATAATAATGGTAATAATATTAATATTAATAATAATGATGATTAGAATAACAATAATAACGACAGTGATATCAATACTACTAATTCGGATAACAATAATAACAATATTAATAATGATAATAGTAATAATAACAATAACAATAATAATAAAAATGATGTTGATAAAAATGATAATGATAATGAAATACAAATAACAACAAATCTAATTAATATAACGCGACGATAACCACACAGATCCTAATCGAAGCAACAAAACAAACAGATAAATTCACATTCCCATCCAATCGCTACCTGAGTGCCATAAAAGGGGCACTCGGGGGGCCCATGTTGCAAAGAGGGCATGTTGCAACCGCGAGATTTATCGTCCTGCAACAAGGCATCAATTTGCATAATTGTCGTCCACCATTTCCGTTTTCGATCTCACAATCACCTATGGAATTTGTGTCGCTTTTTTTGGGGTGGGGTGGGGGGTGGGGGGGTGTAGTGGTGGTAGTGTGTGGGTATGTGTTTGTGAGTGTGTGTGTGTGTGTGTGTGTGTGTGTGTGTGTGTGTGTGTGTGTGTGTGTGTGTGTGTGTGTGTGTGTGTGTGTGTGTGTGTGGGTGTGTGTGTGTGTGTGTGTGTGTGTGTGTGTGTGTGTGTGTGTGTGTGTGGTGTTGGTATGGTGGTGGTGTTGCTTATTGTGTGTGTGTGTGTATCTGTATGTGTGTGTCCAAGTACGTATGTATGTGCGTTCTTTTTTATGCACATATGCATCCATGTACCCCTCTGTACCTGTGTTTATAACGACACCTCAACAAATATACAAAAGCGCCAATAACCAAATAAAAAAAAAAAATTGAAATAAAATAAAGAATAAAATAAAAGAATAAGGAAATATAAATAAAAGAACAGAACTACAAAAGTGCCAATAATCAAATTAAAAAAATAATAATAATAAGATAAAGACTAAAAGAATAAGGAAATATAAATAAAAGAACAGAACTACAAAAGCGCCAATAACCAAATAAAAAAATAATAATAATAAAATAAAGACTAAAAGAATAAGGAAACAGAACTACAAAAGCGCCAATAACCAAATAAAAAAAAAATAATAATAATAAAATAAAATCAAGACTAAAAGAATAAGGAAATATAAATAAAAGAACAGAACTACAAAAGCGCCAATAACCAAATGAAAAAATAATAATAATAAAATAAAATAAAGAATAAAATAATAAGGAAATATAAATAAACGAACAGAGCTACAAACGCGCCAATAACCAAATGAAAAAAATAATAATAAAATAAAATAAAGACTAAAAGAAT
>NC_091568.1:10987145-10994645 GCF_042767895.1 Penaeus vannamei
CCGTGCCTGCTGTACTTTTTTGGTGCTGATATTGTATGAATTTTACAGTACTGGAATAGATTTACCAATTTTTTATTTGCAATATTACTGCTGTAATTATTACAATCATTATCCTAATCATTTCCATCAAAGTCACTTTTATTAATATTATTTATTATCATCAGCAGCAGCATTCTTATTATTATTATTTATTATCATCCTCCTCATTATTATTATTATTATTATTATTATTATTATTATTATTATTATTATTATTATTATTATTATTATTATTATTATTATTATTATCATTATTATCATGACTATTATTATTATCATCACTATCACTGTTATTCTCGTTATCATTTTAATTATCATTATTATTATCATCATTATTATTTTTATTATTATTATTATTATTATTATTATTATTATTATTATTATTATTATTATTATTATTATTATTATTATTATTATTATTATTATTATTATTATTATTATTATCATTATCATTATCATTATCATTATCATTATTATCATTATCATTGCCGTTGTTGTTGTTACAATTACTATGATGTTATCATTATCACTGTTATTGTCATTATCATTATTATTATTATCATTACTATTATCTTCAATATCATTATCATGTTCACTCTTGTTATTGTTGTTATTATCATTATCATTATTATCATTGTTATTATCATTATCATAATCACTATTGTTATTGTTCTTGTTATTATTATTATCATTATTATTATTATTATTATTATTATTATTATTATTATTATTATTATTATTATTATTATTATTATTATTATTATTATTATTATTATCATTATTATCATTATCATTATCATTATTATTATCATTATTATTATTATTATATCATCATTCTTGTTATTACTATGGCTATGATTTTCATTATTGTCATTATTATTATCAATATTATTATAATAATAATCAATATTATCATCATTGCAGTTGATGTTATTATCATTATCATTATTATTATTAGCTTTATTCTTTATCATTATTATTGTATAATTATTATCATTATTAACATTATCATTATTATCACTGTCATATTATCATGAACATAATCTTATCACTATTAGTATCATTTTCATTATCATCAATCTCCTATAATCATCAACAATATCATTGTCCCCATTATAATTACCATCATTATTTTCTTTGAGATTACTAAGAGTAACCATTTCATTAACATCATTAATTACCCTTTCTCTTTTTAAATAATGTTTTTTTTTAACCCTTATTAAACTGTGTGGCTTCTGAGTGTGTTGATAGGGTTGTGTGTTTGTTTGTTTGTTCATTAATGGGTTGTTGTCTGTCAGAAGAGTTTACTTTGGTGTTGTGGTGTAGTAAGTGTCCAATTTTTTACTGGTAGATTTTAGATATAATGTCTATTTCGTTCCTTTCCAGAGTAACATTTCTATTTTTCTGTGTGCGATATATGATCCTTCATTTATGACATATATATGGATGGCATATGATTATGTTGTGATATATGTGATATATGATGTATATTTTGAGGGGAATATAATGCTTTAAATTCTTACATTGAATAAAACAATACAAAAAAACATTGTTCTGACATTCTGCCCTTCGTCTCTCTCTCTCTCTCTCTCTCTCTCTCTCTCTCTCTCTCTCTCTCTCTCTCTCTCTCTCTCTCTCTCTCTCTCTCTCTCTCTCTCTCTCTCTCTCTCTCTCTTTATCTATTCATCCATTGGTCTATTGTCTGTCTTTCACTCTATATCTATCTCTGCCTCACACATTGATTTCCTTTTTATTTTGATTCTTGTACGATTTCATACACGACTTTCTGTTAGCGTATTACAACAACACTGTGATTTATAAACTCAATTACAATTTGATTTCACATTATCAAACTGTTTAACAACCAGTCACTTACACTTGCAAACAAGCACAAGCAATGCACTGATTACCCTTTCGCCCGACTCTCTTTTCCCAATCACCTTTTATCAAATTCAGTCTTTCTCCCCCACTTCCGATTTAGACCCCCACTTATACCCCACTTTCACCCACATCAAAATCAAGTAAAGTATAAATGATCATAAGGATAACAAAGATAACAGATAGTGAAGTAGATAAATAAAATCTACTCCCACACCACCAACAACACAATAATAAAAAAGAAAAGCAACAGAACCACAACAGAGATAATAAAAAAAAAGAAAGAACAAAAAATAGATCGGTTCTAACAACCCAGCGTTAACCTCGTGTCCTTCCCCCTCCCCTCCCTTTTAACAGAGGTGTGCATGCAGGAGAAGGAGGAAGGACCCTGTCGCGCCGTCCTCAAGCGCTTCTACTACGACGTCGACCACCAGCAGTGTCGCCAGTTCACGTACGGAGGCTGCAGGGGCAACAGGAACAATTTCGAGACCTATGACGAGTGTGCGATGGCGTGCGAGGTCAAGAGTGAGTTCGTGTTTCGTTATTTTTTTGGTTTTGGATGCGGTGGTTGGGTGTGTGTTTTTTTATTATTCTTGTTTAGATGCGTTATTTGGTTGTGTATTTGTTGATGTTGCTTTCACGTGTCTGTTCGACTTGGCTAATTCTTTTCCTCTTGTCTCTCCCATACAGCTCGTACGCCTTTGCCCACGTAAGTATTCGGATTTTCTGATCAAATGAACTATTCTGAAGGGAAGTGTCTGTCTCTGGGGATTTATAATTCGATTATTGCTTATATTTGTTTACTTTTTTCTTATTCATCATTGCCTTATATGTCTGAGGTCCTTTAGGCTTACTTGTCTTTTACACTCTGTCTTTTGCTCCCTCCCACCCCTCTCTCTCTCTCTCTCTCTCTTCCTCTCTTTACCAACTGGATCCCGCTATCTATCTATCTATCTCTTCCTCTCCCTCCCTCCCTTCCTCCCTGCCTCCCTCCTTCTCCAACTCCTCTTTTCCTCCCTCCCTCCTTTCCTCCCCTCCTCCCCCTTTCCCATCCTCCCCCTCTCACACCCTTCTCTCACTCACTTCCTCCCCCTTTCCCACCCTCCCCCTATCACTCCCTCCCTCTCTGCCTCTCTCTCTTTGTCACCTTCTCATAATAAACACACACTAACGTTCCCCGTCCCTATACAGTAGGAACAGTGTAGCCGACGTCGACTGCCAGGTCAGTCCGTGGAGCGAGTGGACCGGCTGCTCCAAGACCTGCGGCAAGGGATGGGTATCCAGGACTAGGGAGATTCTGGTAAGGACAGCCGTTATTCTCTCTCTCTCTCTCTCTCTCTCTCTCTCTCTCTCTCTCTCTCTCTTTCTCTCTCTCTCTCTCTCTCTCTCTCTCTCTGTCTCTCTCTCTCTCTCTCGCTCTCTCTCTCTCTCTTTCTCTCTCTCTTTCGCTCTCTTTGCGTGTTAACTGAGAGAGAAAGCGAAAGAAAGTAAGAGAGAGGACGAATAAGTATCGATATAACTATAGGTGATCAGTAACAAGGACGTTGTTGCTGATGCCTATAAATATGATAGAGACTGAGGATAATATATCTCCCAATTCCCACTAATTATGCCCCACTGTCTCCCACAGGTCTTCCCTCAGCACGAAGGTCGCCCGTGCCCCAAGAAACTCAGAAGAAGACGCAAGTGCATCAACCCCAAGTGCAGTAAGTAAAGCGGAAGGCTCCCTCAACCCCAACCCCGTCTGCACCACTCTACCCGTCCCTTCTGAACCTCGACCCTCAAACCCCAAACAACCCACTCCCTTAAACTTGCAAACTTTCTCTCAATGATTTTTACTCCCTCTTATAAAAGAGCTTGCAATACCTCTCTACCTACAGACTTTTCAGCGTGAACCCCATAAACCCACAACAATAAACTGTAAACTCTTAATGAATCAACGTGATCCCCCATCAGCCCATAAACCAAACAAACCCATTTCCTTGTACACCTTTCGCCGAAGACCTTGCGTCATGTAATCGGTGGAGTCGATCATATTCCATGACAAGCAACTATACAACATCCTTTATTTCGTCTGAACAAAATTTCATGATAAATTTAGGCGAATTATATGATGGGTAAAGTGAAAACAAGCCTTGTTATAGTAACGTTAGAGTCCCAGTCCCGCAAAACGAGCAATATCACCTTTGAACATTCTTCTTATAGAGCTTAACTTCACTTGAAGATTTAAGGAAATTCTACTCATCAACTCAGATTCAAATAAAAAGGAAGATTACCCTCAACAATGACATAAGATGTCAGTTGAGTTCCTAAGGACCGCTGTCTCTTGATAAAGAATGACTCCACCGTTATATGATACTTGATCACGGCAGAAATAGGGACATCATACTTGTAAAACATAAATAAATAGGTAAATAAAATACAGATCAGACCACGGGGGCATAATCTGGCGAGATGTCCTTGAGGTTGCCTTCCAAAGCCGGCATCGGGGTGTCCGCTCCCTCATGGCCAGAGGGACGCGCATGACAAGGCTCAGTAGCTCGTGGATTCCTGTTATGATCCGGGAATTGTATTTATCTTCATGGTTATGAATCTATATACCCACATACGTACATACATACAAGAATATATATATATATATATATATATATATATATATATATATATATATATATATATATATATATGAATGTATGTATGAAAATTATTTGGCTCTTTTTTTTTCTTTTGGATCCATGATATACAGTGATCCGTCATGTGATCTGATGATATGTGCATGTTATGATTAGATGAATATATATATATATATATATATATATATATATATATATATATATATATATATATATATATATATATATATATATATATATAAACGTGTGACTGATTTGACAGTAAAATATATCTATTTTCAGTAGTGCTGATTTTTAAGCATTTGTTTTCTTGTAAACTGCACATTCTGCATGCCAGTTGTAAGAAAGGTTGTTACCATTTTACAGAAAGGACGATTTTGTTGTCCAAGCACCAATTTCTGAATAATTTATGCATGGATTTATTTTACTATATCTAAGCTAGATTTACAGAGTATAAACAATCTATTTGTCAAAGTTCATTCAAGGTGGTATAGTTCCTTCACATCAAAAATAGATTTTATCTTTGCCTTTAACTTATCGACAATGGGTCAATACATTGTGAGATGAATTGATAGAATATGTTCAAAAGTTTCCAGTACAAATATAAGATGGTGTTTGGCAACCTACACGCTAGACCAGGTAGTCACTTATTTCCATATGTTCATATAACCTTTCATATATTCCCTTTATTAAATATAAAATGCTGAACAATTAATGGGAATAGTACTGCAGAAATATGGAAATTTCATAGGTAACAAAGTATAGATTCATGGACAGATTTTATGTGTTAAGTAATCAATCATCTGTAATAAAAACAATGTATAGAGGGTTACGTGCTTACAAATTTAGAACCCTGCTTAAGTGCTTTTAAAGATATTTGACAGTGCGACTGTTGGTTCCTGATTCCAAACACCACCTAATTCAAGAACATTTCTTTGACAGTGAGAAGAACTATTATCTCCATTTTAGAACTTTGAATGATAATGATAAAGATACGCTGCGTTGTTTCATTAAACTATGATAAAGCTTTTAAGTATGTAATGAAAAAAAACAATGTGATTTCGTTTGTTTATCCAAGTAACTGGAATGGCTTGTATTACATTAATGTCCTTTAAAACTACTTAAAGACTATTGCTTGGTGATGGTAAATGTTAAAGACTATGGATGTGTTACTGACCATAGTATAATTCTGGTTACTGGACACTTTCTCACGTGCAAGATGTCACTGTGAGAATTTATATGTACATGTCACTTGATATATGAATGTTATCTTTATAGTTTAAAAAAAAGAACTTTATTTTTAGCGTTGATACTTTATGCACCTCTGTAAACTGCACTTTTATGCATGTTATTAGTAAGTAAAGACTTGCTGTTTTTAAATAGCAATTTTGTTACATTGTAGTCTTTGTGTTACAAATAAAGTTTAGCTTCTGGACAGTTTTCTTGTCCTAGCACCATTTTTGTGTGTTATCTATGCATGATTTATATTACTACTCCTAAATCTTAAGTTTATAAAACATATTTGATCCTTTTTACATAACTGTCTCAAGGCTAGATTGCATCGTATGATAGATTCATTGATGTCATAAAAAGCCTGAGAAACAACTGTATATTTTTGTTTCTTTGATTAAACCTCGATTTCCTTTGACAATGTATAAATATCCTTGTGATTTGAACACATTTATACACTTAGACAGAAGACAGAAGTATTTTTTCCTCTTCGTGTGATGCATGTGTGAGACGAGACAAAAATATTTACTTTCATTTCCTTTTATTGTTATTATTATTAATATCAATTTTATTCTTATTTTTTTCGTTCTTCTCTTATTGTTATTCACTTTTTTTCCTCTATTTTTCTTTTTTTCTGTTTCTTATTTTCAATTTTCTCTTTATTCTTATCATTCATATTCTTATGGTTTATTTTCCACTTTTTTCTTATCATTTGCATTCTTATTACCCTTTCTCTCCTTTTCTTCTAATTCTTGTTGTTATTCTTATTTATTTTTTTCTCATTCTTTATTTTTTTCCATTCTTCATTTTTATATTGCCACCATGTTTTTCTTATCATTTTCTTTCTTACCTTCGCATTTTCTATATTTCTTTCTTTCTTTGATTTTATCTTGTTTTGTCTCCTTGTTATTATAATCATTTCTTTCCATATCATCATTATTCTCTTTCTCCTCGCGTTCTTTGTCTTTTCTTCCATTTCTTCTTCTCTTTCTTTACTTATTACTCTACTTTTCTCTGTGTTTTCTTGTTAGTATTAGTATTGCTACCATAAAAGTAATGCTAATGAGAATAGTAATGTTAATGAGCATGATAATGGTAATTATAATGATAAATGATAAAGATAATGATAATGATAATAACAATAAGTGATAGTAATAATGATAGCAATAATGATTGTAATGCTGACGGTATTGATAATGATTATAATAAAAATCGTGATGATAATAATTATAATAATTATAATGTTAATAATAGTGATGATAATGAAAGTGATGGTAATAGTAATTTATTTTAATGATGATGATGGTAGAAATATTACTACTAATAATAATAATAATAAAAATAACAATAATGATTATTGTTATTATTATTATTATCATTTAATCATCATCATCATCATCATTATTGTTATTATCATCATTATCATTACTATTATCATTATTATTACTATCATTACTATCATAACAGTATTAATAAAATCATAATATTGGATAAAGACCATATCAATGGTAAAAACAATAATGATTAATAATGATGATCAAGGTACACATGACCAGTTCAAACGTCAATTAAACGCAATAATGAGAATTATTTTTTCCTAAGAGTATTATGACGGCTAGGAATGGTAGTAAACTCTTCGTTATCATAAATGTAATTAGGGACTTTTTGTTTTACTTCTGGTAAATTATACTAATATCGAGGTAATTATAGAAATAATTAT
>NC_091568.1:10999645-11004645 GCF_042767895.1 Penaeus vannamei
TCGACTGCGTAATGGGCGAATGGGGCCCGTGGTCACCCTGCACCCATTCGTGCGGTTCCGAAGCGCTACAGCAGCGTTCTCGCACCGTGATCGCCGAACCGAGGAACGGGGGAACGGCGTGTGAAGATCGCTTGCAACGCCGCTATTGCACGCTGCCTCCCTGCCCTCACCCTAGGTATGTAGACTTCAGGTACGTAAAACTGCTTTTTTTTTCTTTATTTTATTCTTGGTGTTTTGTGTGTTGGGGTATGTTGGTGGGTTTGAATGTGTATGTTGGTGTGTGTAGACTTCAGGTACGTAAAACTGCTTTTTTTTTCTTTGTTTTATTCTTGGTGTTTTGTATGTTGGGGTATGTTGGTGTGTGTTGGATGTGTAGATTTGGATGTGTATGTTGGTGTGTGTTGGGTATGTAGACTTCAGGTACGTAAAACTGCTTTTTTTCTTTATTTTATTCTTGGTGTTTTGTATGTTGGGGTATGTTGGTGGGTTTGTATGTGTATGTTGGTGTGTGTTGGGTATGTAGACTTCAGGTACGTAAAACTGCTTTTTTTTTTCTTTATTTTATTCTTGGTGTTGTGTATGTTGGGGTATGTTGGTGGGTTTGAATGTGTATGTTGGTGTGTGTTGGGTATGTAGATTTCAGGTCCGTGATGCTTTTTTTCATTTTATTCTTGGTGTTTTGTATGTTGGGGTATGTTGGGGTATGTTGGTGGGTTTGTATGTGCATGTTGGTGTGTGTTGGGTATGTAGATTTCAGGTCCTTGATGCTTTTTTTTTTCTTTTTTTCTATTGGTGTTTTGTATGTAGGGGTATGTTGGGGCATGTTGGTGGGTTTGTATGTGTATTGGTGTATGTTGGGTATGTAGATTCCAGGTGTTTTGTGTTCAGGCTGGGGTATGTTGAGGTGTGTTGGGTATGTAGTGTATGTACGTGTATGTTGGGTATAGCACGCTGCCCCCGTGCCCCTACCGTGTTTTTTTAAATCTTATCATGGTTGGTGTTTATATGTTGGTCTGTGTTGGTTTATGTTGGGTATGCTCGGTCATGTTGGTGTATGTTGAAAAATGTTCCATTATGATAGATATGCCCGATATGTCGCTGCACGTTGGGTATATTGGGTTATGTTGATTAATTCCTTATCATGCCCGCGTATGTGTGTTTTTAACCCTCATTTGACCTCCTTATCGCATGGTATATGTTTTAGGATATTGTTTATCTTCTTCGTTTTATGTTTACTTTAATTCATTCAGTAAAATAGAACAGAAAAATAAAACAAAATTAACTATTTCAATTTGCTTTTATGCTATCGTCTTCGGTTAAGATTTGAATATTAACCGAATTTAGTTTTTATTCAGTCTTATTTTTCCTAAATTACATTCGAATCTCCTTCAGGATTCTCAAACATTTTTTCTATGAAGTCATTTCAATAGTATCAATCAAATCGTACAATATATATATATATATATATATATATATATATATATATATATATATATATATATATATATATATACATACATACACACACACATATATATATATATATATATATATATATATATATATATATATATATATATATATATATATATATATATATATATATATATATATATATATATATATATATATATATATATATATAATTTATCAATGGATATACATTATTTGTGTATAGAATGATAAATATATTGTTGATAACGCTAATGATTACGGGTATTCTGATAACAGATGTGATGATAATAAAGATAGTAATAATGATAAATGTAAAGATAATGTTGCAGATATAATAACAATAGCAGTGATGATAATGATAGTGATAATAATAATAATGGCCATAATATTGATAATAATGATAATATTTTTTCGCATATACATATGGAATTAAGGGCATTAGATTCCAGATTTCTTTAAAATACCCATTATCATTTTAATCACGGCATAGTTTAACATTATTTTCTAGTTATTTTTATATCATCATTCACCTTCTTTTTAATACGGGTTGTCAGTCGGAAATGTTGCATGTAAAAAGTGTTGGTTGTAGTTCAGTTACGCAATTTCCTAATGCTGTTTTGTTGTTGTTGTTGTTGTTGTTTTTTCAACTGGACGATTTTTTAACTATATATCTGTCTGTTGCTTAGTATATGTATGTGTTTATTTATGTATGTGTGCGTATGCGTGTGTGGGAAGGGGGTACACCTCGTTATGTGTTCGTCTATTTACTTCTTTTTCACTTTATCTACTCTTGTCTTTTTATCGTCCTTTTTATAAGCTTATAGGTTCATCTACATGTTGCTTTCTGTGTTCCGCACTTTCCTTGAATTTCGCCCCTAACGCCTTAGTCCATACAGCTTAAAATACCTTAACCGCTTTGAATTATATCCACCCTGCTGCATAAGTGCTCTGTAATAGATTTTCAAATGAAACGTGTTTGCGTTTGTTTATATATAACAAGTTTTTTTTTCTCTCCTTCTCCAAGATCTGTTCATTTGTTTTATTTTCTTAAAAAGAAGTCCTACATTTTCTTTTCCTGGTGCTATTTTACAGGTCCATACCATGGAGTATAAAGTATTAAATAAAAGGGAAAAAATGAGATGTCATACAGGAGGAATTAGCAAAGTAAGTTTACCTTCTAACAGTTAAAACTAAAAGAATAAATAAATAAATCACAAACCAATTAAACATTGCCTTAAACTCCGATGTAAATATAAATAAATAAACTAAAGAGAGGATAAACTTATGTAAATGTAAAGGATAAACAATGTAAATATACGAGGACCGAAATAACTACACGTGTCCTTGAATTATGTATACAAAACACTCCTAAGAATTGGATCCCACACCCCATGATCCCTCAGTTGTTTATACTTCCCCGTAAAAAAAGGAATGATGAATGTACTATAATGATAATGATGATAAAGATAAATTGATATTATTATTATTGTTATTATAATTATTATTATTGTCATCATCATCATTATCATTATTATCATTATTATCATCAAAATCATTATTGTAATCGTTATTACCATTGTTATCATCAATATCATTATTATTATCATTATTATCATTCCCATCATTATTGTTGTATTTGTTTTGTTGTTGATATCATCATCATTACTACTACTACTATTACGATTGTTATCATAATCATTTAATTATATATAACAAAAATGATAATGACGATAATAATGATGGTAATAATAACGATAATAATGATGAGCATGATAGCACTGATAATGATAATAATTATAAAAATAATGATAGATAAGAATTATAATAATAATAATGATAATAATAATAATAGTAATAATATTAATAACAATAATAATAATAATGATAATGATGATAATAATAATGATAGTAATAGTAATAGTAATAGTAATAATAATAATAACAGTAATAGTAGCAATAGTAATAATAATGCTAATAATGATAATAATAATGATAATAATAATAATATTAATAATAATAATAATAATAATAATAATAATAATAATAATAATAATAATAGTAATGCTGAAGATAATTACAGTAATGAGAATAACGATAATGATAAAATACAATCAATGTTAGTGATAATAATAATGAT
Organism: Penaeus vannamei; assembly: GCF_042767895.1. NCBI lineage: Eukaryota > Metazoa > Arthropoda > Malacostraca > Decapoda > Penaeidae > Penaeus > Penaeus vannamei. The sequence continues at coordinate 11,003,238 of NC_091568.1, forward strand.
AAAAGTGATAATAATAATAATGATAATAATAATAATAATGATAATAACGACTATGATAATGATAATCATAATGATATTGATAATGATAACTGAAATAACAATGATGATATTAATGATAAAACGAAAATACTGTCAATGATAATAATAACAGCAATGACATTAATCATGTTGGCAATAATAATAATAATAATAATAATAATAATGATAATGATAATATCAATAATGATGATGACGATAATGATTATAATAATAAGTATAATGATAATAACAATCATAATAATAATGATAATAATAATAATAAAAATATTGATAATAATAATGATAATGACTATAACAATAATGATTATGGTAAAAATTACAATAGTAGGGACAGTAATGATGACGATAGTGATGATGTTAACAGTGATATCAAAAACAATAAGGATAATAATAGTAATGATAAAAACAATAACAAGACCTGCTAATGATAATGATAACAGAAGTTATACAAATGATAGTAATTATGTTCATGATAAGAGTAATAGTAACGATGATAGTAATAATGACGATAATGATAGTAATACTTATGATAATAATGGTAATAATGATGATAATAATAATAATAATAATTGTATCAATAATAACAATAACAATGATAATTTTCTTAATAATAAGAGCAATGATAATGATACAAATGCAAATGACAATAATAATAATGATAATAATAATTATTATTATTATAATAATAATGATAATAATGAGGATGATAATAATAATAATGATAATAATAATTATTATTATTATAATAATAATGATAATGATGATGATAATAATAGTAATAATGATAATAATAATAATTAGTATTATTATTATAATGATAATAATGATGATAATAATAATAATAACAATAATAATAATAATAATAATAATAATAATAATAATAATGATAATGATAATAATAATGATAATAATAACAATAATAATACAAATTATCCTAATAATGATAAGGATAATAATAATGGCAATATCACTAATTAATAACAATGATAAGCATTATTACTATCATCATTCTCATTATCATCATCTTTTTTATTCTAATCATCATTACTAGTAGTAGCAGTAGGAGTAGAATGATTATCATTATTACTATTATCACTATCATCATTATCATTATACTTTCTATTATATTTATTATCATCATTAATATCATTATTTTTGTTATTTTTGCTGTTATCATTATCATTGTTATTGTCATTGATATCCTTATTATCAGTATCGTTATTATCATAATTAATATTGCTATCATCATTATTAGTATCATTATTATCATTAACTTTATTGCTGTTGTTGTTATTAGCATTATTGTTTTTGTTATTGTTAACATTATCATTATTATTATTATTATTATTATTATTATTATTATTATTAT
>NC_091568.1:11009645-11012145 GCF_042767895.1 Penaeus vannamei
ATACTCATTATGAGTGAACCTGGATGACCTATGATGGCTGGAGTTAATGAGCTCGTTTTGTGATTGGGAACATGAAGAGAAACGAAGGAGAGAGATAAATTTTAGAAATATGTAAATAGATAAGAGTGAGTGGGGAAGAGAACACGAGAAAACAGAGGAATCCAAGATATGGGTTTTGCTTTTTTTCGCAAAATGTTGTAAAGGGAATGGATGTAAAAACAGTGTTACATTGGCCATGTTTAGGAATGTTTTAAACGTGGTGCATGGTGGAGAAAGGGATAGTTTCATCTCTATCAATTTGATGTTTTATTTTGTTTACAAGGAATTTGTGTCCATATACAAAATACTACTCATACTGATAGACGTTTGATACATTACACTAACATCAACAAAAATTACATTTCCCATGAACTACAAACAAATCGTGATTTGAGACACAACAAGAACAAATCTGGCACAACAAAAGACATAATCTCATAGTAACTTAAACAAAAGCAAAGTGTTTTCAATCCCACAACAATATTTTTTTTCTAAATCCTACAACAAAACCAAAACGTACTTTGAATCCCGAAACAAAACAAAACAAAAAAAGTGATCTGCATCGAACACCTATAAAACACAATCCGAAGATAACAAGAACACATTTTGAATTCTACAACAAAGAAACTGAATTCTACACTATCCCTGGACCGAATTCTTTTCAGCGGAGGAATAGTTGTCTGTTTCGCCCAAAGTGCCATCATGGAGAGGAGAGAAACGGCGTGAAACATGCTTCCAGAATATATAAGAGAGAGAGAGAGAGAGAGAGAGAGAGAGAGAGAGAGAGAGAAAGAAAGCGAAAGAGAGAGAGAGAGAGAGAGAGAGAGAGAGAGAGAGAGAGAGAGAGAGGATAGATAGACGAAGAGATACGTAGAAAATAAAGATGATGAACAGATGTACATTGCGAGAAACAGAAGGAAAGGGGAAAGGATATGACGTAAGAGGAAAAATAGAGAAGAGGGACAAGGATACATGTGAAGGAACAAGAGAGATGTACATTAACTCGCCACTCCAAGTCTCGCCAGTGAACCATTCTGCATTTACCCTCTTTTTTAAGATGTCCCTTGATTTTATTCCTTTTCTTTTTTGAGTTGCGTCTCAGATAAGGGCGTATCCCACCGCAAGGACCTTGCTGCCACTCCTTTAATGTACATAGACTTTTCGGCCATTCAGTTCCCCTCCCCCCCCACCCCCCCACCCAGCAGAGTGCAAGATTGGCGAGGCTCATAAAAAGGACCATTTCGTTCGAGTCTCCTTTATTGTGTATACGTCAGCTGCTGCTTGCACGACGCCCCCCCCCCACCCACCCACCCAAAGAGTTTGTATCATAGTGAATTTTAGACTTAGAGAGATCGGATGGAGGTGAATAATCGTTCGTTTCTTGGGTTTCTTTTCTTTCCCCATATCCGATTCTAGAACGAAGCGAAGCATAATTCGTGGTTTCCCCTCGAGATGCACCTTCCCCCTCATCCTCTGCGGCGAAGGGAGGCCTCGTCGGGGCCAAAGACTGGGTCAAGAGGCTTTTTTTAACACTCACACATATCCCAAAGGACGCTAGAGTGTCCAGTGAAACGAAGAGAGAGGGAGAGAGTTCGGCTACAGGTCCTCCTCGGTCAGGTCCTCCTCGGTCAGGTCAGAACCGAGAGACATCCATACTCACATACAAGTACTACCTTTGTATGTGGGATATCTTCTGTCAATAAAGGGAGATTGAGGTTTTTACAAGCCTCTATTTTGCTTTGCATATTGGATTTATACACAGGGAGACACATATCCGTAGTGATACGGTATATATTCGGTTATTTTTTAACCACAATGTTTATTTATACTCACCCTTACAATATATACTCAATCACCCGGAGACACAGATTACACCCACTCTTCTCAAAAAACAAAAAGTTCACTCCAACTCCCTTCCTTAACGAAGCAGTTCAAACTCAACCTCCTCCTCCACAGGAACGGAAGGAGCTCAGCCTCTCCCTCACACAGTTCCTTGCAAGAGAGAACGACACCCCGCCGTCTTAGCTCTAGTGACGCGTGTGTTTGAGCATAGGAAAGAAGTGCCATAATCATATCGTCTCCTTATAGAGGCGCTGGAATGTTTTATAGAGACTGTTTATTCTCTTATTTCTTTTCTTTTTCTGTTTGTCTCTTCCACAAACGTAAATAGCCATTTTAAGATATTTTTAGCATCGTTTTTAAGTTAAATTAGTAAGACTAACGCCAGCGATGTAAAATTGCTCCCACCTGGCCTTCTTCGAGGACAGGTTTGGAATCTATTTCATGGCAATATATAGTTATTCTTGTATTCTCCGGTCTGTACTAATACACTGTATGAGTGATATATTTAGGGGTTTATCAGTGATATCAATGTCATATTTTATAATACATACTAATCAGAGCACTGCCTAAAGGTTACATCAGTGACACATGATAGATATATGCAACACCCTGAGTTCAC
>NC_091568.1:11034645-11044645 GCF_042767895.1 Penaeus vannamei
CCCCTCCTCCCACCCTCCTGCTCTCTCCCTACCTAACCCCCCTCCTCCCTCCCTCCTTCTCCCTCCCTATCTAACCCCCCTCCCTCCCTCTCCTCCTTCTCCCTCCCTATCTAACCCCCCCTCCTCCCTCTCCTCCTTCTCCCTCCCTACCTAACCCCTCCCTCCCTCCCTCCCTCCTTCTCTCTCCCTATCTAACCCCCCTCCTCCCTCTCCCCCTCCTCCCTCCCTCCCTATCTAACCCCTCCTCCCTCCCTCCTTCTCTCTCCCTATCTAACCCCCTCCTCCCTCTCCCCCTCCTCCCTCCTCCCTTCTCTCTCCCTCCCTATCTAACCCCTCCCTCCTCCCTCTCCCCCTCCTCCCCCTCCTCCCTCCCTCCTCCCTCCCTCCTTTTCCTTCCCTATCTAACCCCCCTCCTCCCTCCCTCCTTCTCCCTCCCTATCTACCCCCTTCCTCCCTCCCTCCTTTTCCCTCCTTTTTCCCTCCCTCCTCCCTCTCCCCCTTCTCCCTCCTCCCTTCTCCCTCCCTACCTAACCCCCCCCCCCCCCCCTCTCACCCTCCTCCCTCCCCCTCCTTCTCTCTCCCTATCTAACCCCCCCTCCTCCCTCTCCTCCCTCCTCCCTTCTCACTCCCTCCCTATCTAACCCCCCCCTCCTCCTCCCTCCTTCTCCCTCCCTATTTAACCCCCTCCCCCTCCCCCTCTCGCCAGACGCCAACGTCAACATCGAATGGCCCGGAGACGTGCACGTGAAGGCCCAGGGCAAGACCCTCATCGTCCTCCTCGGCGAAGACAACGAGAACATCAAGGTCAACATCAACGCCACCCTCATTGATGGCGACAGCGGCCTCGTCCCGGTCACGCTCGCGCCCACGGTGGCACCTACGCCCGCGCCCACGGCTCCACCCCCTCAGCTGCCCGTTATCTCGGAGAAGTGAGGAAGGGTTTTGTGAGCAATTGCGGGTCGATGGATGGAGGAATTTGTATATAGATAGATAGAAAGAGAGAGAGAGACACACACACAGACGGAGAGAGAGAGACAGAGACAGACGGAGAGAGAGAGAGAGACAGAGACAGACGGAGAGAGAGAGAGAGAGAGACAGAGACAGACGGAGAGAGAGAGAGAGAGAGAGTCAGACAGACAGATAGGTAGATTATATTAATTAGATATACAAGATGACAGAGTAGAGAAAAATAGATCAGATGTGAGAGCGTTTGCCGTGTGAGTTAACTACAAATTTCTGAAATTATGATCATGATTTGTGAAAAGGTTTAAGGATCAAATTCCTGTTATAAAACAATAAGGCATAGTCTTTGAAGTATGATGGTAATGACCTCATCAGACAAATCCAATGTGATATAATCTAGAGCAACAGAATATGTGATCTTTTTTTAATTTTTCATTCTCGATAAAAGTCCCAGGAACAGTCACGTGACCTCCCGATCACAGACCCAAAAGTCTGTCATCCACAGGAACCACCTTGGCCTACTGAGCACCAGGCATTGGCCATAATTCCCCAATCCTTCGCTCGCAGGAACTGCCTTGACATCAAGAACAACAACTTCCAGCTGAGCGGCATCTACGTGGTGGCGCCCTACGACTGCTGCCCCGACAAGCACGTCAGCGTCTACTGCGACATGGACACGGACGGCGGCGGCTGGACGGTGATCCAGCGGCGCGACCAGTTCGACAACCAGATCGGCTTCTTCAGGGGCTGGGACGAGTACGTCTCGGGATTCGGCAAACTCCGCAAGGAGTTCTGGCTCGGCCTCGACAACATCCACGCCCTCACGAACCAGACCAACTACGAGATCCGCTTCGACCTCGGCGACTTCGAGGGCAAGAAGCGCTGGGCGAAGTACGGTCAGTTCCTGGTCAAGTCGAGGGCGTCCAACTACGAGCTGAGGATCGGCGGCTACTCGGGCAACGCGGGCGACGCCATGAGCTACCACAACGGCATGGCCTTCACCGCCAAGGACAGCCCCGTCCACAGCGTGTGTCCGGGGAAGTGAGTCTGTTTCCCTTCTTTTCTTCCCTTTCTCTGCTAAACTTAATCAACTTTTATAATGGGATTTATAAAGAAATATATATATATATATATATATATATATATATATATTTTAACAACTACAAGAGTACATTAGCATTCTTGTGGTTGTTACTACTACTATTACTAGTGACGCTAGTGCGTTACTACCTTCACATCAAGCTTCATCTCTTGTTCTCATTACATCCATCCATTCGAAACTTCCAAACACATCTGCATGAAGTACTGCCCTTTTCAACAACAAAATCATGTAAAATACTGATAGGATCGTGTGAAATCCCGATACTTTCTAACAGATTCTATGAATATCTGATTTTTGTTTAACCAGTCATATGAAAAACTAACATTTAACCTTCATAAAAAACACCAACTTAACACCCAACTTATGAAGCTTTCAATTTAGATTTAAAACTAGAACATTCAGCATTAACCCACTCTCAACTACCTGCCACAGGTACAAGGGGGCGTGGTGGTACAACGACTGTTTACACGCCAACCTGAACGGACAGTACCTGGCCGGCCCTCACAACGATGTGGGCGTCGGAGTGAACTGGTACGAGTGGAGGCGCCTCAGGTACTCCCTCAAGTTCTCCGAGATGAAAATCAGACCAAAGTAAATCCAAGAGAAGATGAGGACAGAGAAGAAAAAACGAACAGCTGAGAGACAAGAGAAATGGGAAATTACGATCATTTACAGAAGAATTACGATCTGTGTACGGAAATAGTTTGGGGGTCGTTATGTTACAACGGAAATAGTTTGGGGGTCGTTATGTTACAACGGAAATAGTTAGGGGGTCGTTATTTTACGCCTGTTCTGTTATAGAGTTTGTTCAAATTATAAAAGAAGTCTCGTAAAACATCGAGAGTGATTTGAGTAAAATATTACGACCCCCATGTTTGATATGGGGAATCAAGCATAAATTTCCTCTAACTGTACACTAATGTTATGAAGGAATGCCATTACCCCGGCAGTGAATAAAAGTTATTGCTCATTACTCTGTCACTAAATGATATCCATTGCATTGTTATTTAGAAATGTTACACCATCAGGGATTATAATTACTGATGACAGATGAAACTCGGAGTTCGGTATAGTAATGAACTGTCTAAATCTATGCATTTCAGAAAATAATGATTCCTTCGGGAATGTAGATGATTTATTTAAACATGATAACTTTTGTGTATTATGTTACATGTGATTAAACTATGAGCAATTTATGACGGGTCATTTATATCAATAAAACCTTAAAAACTACTCTCTCTCTCTCTCTCTCTCTCTCTCTCTCTCTCTCTCTCTGTCTCTCTCTCTCTCTCTCTCTCTCTCTCTCTCTCTCTCTCTTTCAATGCTTTTATCCGTCTTAACATTATCATTCCCTCTCTGTCTCGTGTGTTATATGGGTATTAGTGTATTGCCATCTTTCTCTCTCCCTTTTTCTTTATCACTTTGCCGTCATTCTCCGCATTTCCTCCGCAATCATCCTTTATTTCTCTCTCTTCTTCTTCTCGCTTCTTTCTTTATATATCATTGTATATATATCGTTTCCTTATATCTCATACACCAACGCTTAGATGTTCTTACATTACATCTCTCTCGTGTATTTATCACATGTCCAAACGTTTCTGTATTTTAATTCAATTTAATTTGCATGCTCGTGTTTGTCTCCTTATTTATCTATCAATTTTTTCTGTGTTCAACGTGTCCTCTCTCTCTCTCTCTCTCTCTCTCTCTCTCTCTCTCTCTCTCTCTCTCTCTCTCTCTCTCTCTCTCTCTCTCTCTCTCTCTCTCTCTCAGAGGAAACTCTCTCTCTTCTCTCTCTCTCTCTCTCTCTCTCTCTCTCTCTCTCTCTCTCTCTCTCTCTCTCTCTCTCTCTCTCTCTCTCTCTCTCTCTTTCCCTTAATCTCTCAATCTCTCTCTCTCTCATTCCCTCTCTCTCTCTCTCTCTCTCTCTCTCTCTCTCTCTCTCTCTCTCTCTCTCTCTCTCTCTCTCTCTCTCTCTCTCTCTCTCTCTCTCTCTCTCTTTACCTGTCTATCTGTGTGTGTCCCTATCTATTTATTTCTATCCGCTTTTTCTGCTTCTCCTTTGTTCCCATTCTCCTTCGGGCAACCTTCGCTTCCATCCTTTATTCATGGTTAACCTTTCGGTCTCGTTCGTCGTCACTCCCAAGTCCTCCATTCGCTGCCGTGTGTTTTTTATTATGTGTTCTTTCGTTTATCTATTTTGTGATTCTCGTGTATCAGGTGTTTTATTGTGTATTCTTTCGTTTACCTATTTCGTGATTCTCGTGTATCAGGTGTTTTATTGTGTATTCTTTCGTTTACCTATTTCGTGATTCTCGTGTATCAGGTGTTTTATTGTGTATTCTTTCGTTTACCTATTTCGTGATTCTCGTGTATCAGGTGTTTTATTGTGTATTCTTTCGTTTACCTATTTCGTGATTCTCGTGTATCAAGTGTTTTATTGTGTATTCTTTCGTTTACCTATTTCGTGATTCTCGTGTATCAGGTGTTTTATTGTGTATTCTTTCGTTTACCTATTTCGTGATTCTCGTGTATCAGGATTCATTTCGTTTTACAGGTTCACTATAAGGAGTTTGGAGACCGCGTCCGAAATCGTAAGAAACACGTGTGTGAATGTGAGACGTGGATGTCAATTTACGAATTCTGTAGATCGATGGTGAGGTTAGAACACATGCAGTCACAAGCAAGCACGTTTATTTAAGAAATTCCTCAGCTGTCACCCTGCTCAGGTTAAGTAAAAAAAAAAAAAAAAAAAAAAAAATCAAGTTTTATTATATTTTGACGTTTTACCGGATATGTGAGAAATGGAAAATAGTGTTAGCGAGGAAGGTAGAGGGAGGGAAAGAAAGGAAGAGGAGAGATAAAGAGAGAGAATAGACAGGCACAGACAGGGAATAAGATAGAAAGAAAGAGCAGATAGATAAATATTGACCTTATGCAACCTACAAATATCAGTGTTTCGACAAGGATTTCCTAGTGTGTACAGATATGTGTGTTAAAGAATACATTGTATCCTTTTATACATACAAAATATCTCCCTACTCTATATGTCACGACTTTCATACAGTTGGACGGCTTAATATCATACTACATGAATTTCAACCTTATGATCATTTGGACGCTGAAGGATGAGTAAAATCATAAACCAAGTACACAAATCCCTCACTTTTACAGAAAAGAAATTAGAAAAAATAAAATGAAAAAAGTGACATTCATTTCAGTCGTAACATGTGAAAAAGCAGCTGACGTATGTCTAAAGTTTAGATTCTTTTTTATCTATTTTTATCATTTTTTATCTATTTCTTTCACGCAGAACAAAATTTCGATCCGCCTTTGTCATCGCGATCCACTGAAAGAACTAAAATTTAATTATTAAAGAAAAAAAATACTGAACATCATTTTTGTAATGTCACTGGTCATTATTACTTTACAGATGAAAAGTCAAGGAGAATATAGATTGAAAATGAAATAACGAACAGAAAATAACTCCTGCCCCACTTCCCCCTCCAAAATATACTTAACATCGACATATGAACAAACAAACAAGCAAACAAACACAGAAACAAACAAACGAATAGATTTTTAAAAAACACAGACACCTAATCTTAAACTAATCCGCTAATTCTTCTTCTTCTCCTTTTCTTTCTCTTCGAGTTTCTTCAAAATGCTTCGTTGTTCTAGGGGGAAGGTGACACATCGCCATGCCAGCCGAATGAAGACCCAGAACACCATGCACAGCAGGAAGTATGGTATGGAGCTCAGTACCATGTGCATGATCTGTAAAAGGAAATTATATATAGATACATAAATTGATAACAATAATAATACGAAAAACAGAGCCAACCATATTGATAATGATCGTAATGATACGGAAATAGGGTTTTGAGCTGCTCAGTACCATGTGCATGATCTGTAAAAGGAAAGTGTGTATAGATGCAAAAGTGAATGACAATAATAATAAGAAAAACAGATAATGATCATAATAATACAGAAAGTATGGTATGGAGCTCAGTACCATGTGCATGATCTGTAAAAGGAAAGTGTGTATAGATGCAAAAGTGAATGACAATAATAATAAGAAAAACAGATAATGATCATAATAATACAGAAAGTATGGTATGGAGCTCAGTACCATGTGCATGATCTGTAAAAGGAAAGTTTGTATAGATGCATAAATTAATAACAATAATAATAGGAAAAAACAGATAATTATCATAATGATACGGAAGTTGGATTTGGAGGTCAGTACCATGTGCATGATCTATAAAAGGAAAGTATATGTAGATGCATAATTGAAAAAAAAACAATAATTAGAAAAACAGTCAACATTAATCATAATAATACAGAAGTATGGTTTGGATCTCAGTACCATGTGCATGATCTGTAAAAGGAAAGTGTGTATAGATGCATAAGCGAATAACAATAATAATAAGAAAAACAGTCAACATTAATCATAATAATACAGAAGTATAGTTTGGATAGTACCATGTGTATGATCTATAAAAGGAAAGTATATATAAATACATAGATGAATAACAAAAATGAAAAGAACAACAGTCAACATTAATGATAATAATCGTAATGATACGGAAGTAGGTTTTGGAGCTCAGTACCATGTGCATGATCTGTAAAAGAAAAGTATGTATAGATGCATAAGCGAATAACAATAATAAAAAGAAAAACAGTCAACATTAATGATCTTAATGATATGGAAGTATGGTATGGACGTCAGTACCATGTGCATGATCTATAAAAGGAAAGTATATGTAGATGCATAATTGAAAAAAAAACAATAATGAGAAAAACATAGTCAACATTAATAATAATACAGAAGTATAGTTTGGATCTCTGTAAAAAGTATATATAAATATAAAGAATATAAAATATAAAAAGTATATATAAATATATAAAAGTATATATAAATATATAAAAGTATATATAAATATATAAAAGTATATAAAAAAGTAAAAGGAAAGTATATATAAATACATAAATGAATAACAAAAATGAAAAGAAAAAAACAGAACATTAATGATAATGATCATAACGATATGGAAGTAGATTTTGGAGCTTATTACCGTGTGTATGATCTGTAAAAGAAAAATATGTATAGATGCATAAATTAATAACATTAATAAGAAGGAAAACAGAGTCAACATTAATAATAATAATACAGAAGTATAGTTTGGAGCTCAGTACCATGTGTATAATCTGTAATGAAAATGTGTATAGACGAATGAGAATAAGAATAAGAAAAACAGAACCAACAATAATGATATGGATAACAGTTTTAATAATAATAGATATGATAGCAATGATAATGACCATAACAATCACCATTATCACAATCATAACAATGAAAACAACAATACTACAAATAATAACGATCACAACAACAACAATAATAAAGCTATTAATAACTAGAAACCCTCAGAGATCGCATACCTCCGCCAGAGCAATAGGGCCACTGATGCAATAAAGATATTCAAACCTGAAAAATTACACGAGTCACCCCTCACTCAATGCACTGAGGACTTCCGTGTTTCCCTGTCTCGCAGTGCTGATGGTTCTTTTATGGGATTCCTGGATCCGGATCAAAATTTAATGGCGTTTGACACATCTGTTTTTTTTTTTTTTTTTTTAATAATAATAAAAATCTGTACATAAATTCATTATTATTATTGTTATTTTTATTATTAATATTATTACTATTAACACTATTATCCTTATCATTATCATTATTATTATTATTATTATTATTATTATTATTAATATTAATATTATTAATATTATTAATATTATCACTATTATCACTATCATTATCATTATTATCATTATCATTATCATTATCATTATCATTATTATTATTACTTTCATTATCATTATTTCTATTATCATTATCATTATTATCATAATTATTGTTATTATCAATATCATCATCATGATTATTACTATTTTCATTATCACCACCATCATTATGATTACCATTATCAATGCTATCTTCATTACCATTATCATTACCATTGCCATCTTCATTACCAATATCATCATCATTGCTGCTACCATTACCATTAGAGTAATTATTATCATTGTTATTATTATCACCATTATTGTCACTGTTAATATTGTTATTATTACCATCTTGAACATACTTATAATCAATTATAGTATTTTTGCTATCATTATTATCATCGTTATCACTATGATATTTTTTGTTATTGTTATTATCATTAGCACTATTACCATTATTATTATCATTATCATTATCATTTTATCATTATCATTATTGATATCATCCTTATTGTCATTACCATTACCATTATTTATTATTATTATTATTATTATCATTATTATTATTATTATTATTATTATTATTATTATTTTACTACTATTATTATCATCATCATCATCATCATCATCATCATCATCATTGTTATTATTATTATTATTATCATCATCATCATCATCATTATTATCATTATAATTTTCATTATTATCATTATTATTAATGTTATCATTATTATTAATGTTATCATTATTATTAATGTTATCATTATTATTATCATTACCATTATTATCATTATTATTACTATCATTACCCATACTATTTTTGTTAATACCATTATCATTACTAATAATAATATTATCATTATAATTATTATCATCATTACCTTTATAGTGGTGATGATTATAATCGTTACCCATTATTATCATTAGTAGTAGTAATAGTAGTAGTATTTTTTCATTATTATTATTTTCATTATTTTTATTACCATTATCGTTATTATTATTGTTATTATTATTACTTTTATCATTATCATTATCATCACTTTTATCATTATTGTTGCCCTAATTATCTTCGTGTCATTATCATTATTTAAATCGTTATAACAATTAAATTACTATTATCCTCAGCTATTATTATTGCCCTTATAATTGTTATTATTGTCATCATTATTATTGTCATTACTATTATTATCAACATCATTACTATCATCTTTATCATTTTTATTGCCATTATTTATAGTTATCAATTCTTATTATCATTATCACCATTAATAATAATATTATCATTATTTTCATTATCACTTTCATTTCCATTTTCATTTATGTTTTATCTTTACCATCATTATCCTTATCATTTTCTTTAATATCATTATCATTTTCTTTATGATCATTATCATTTTCTTCATTATCATTACTATTATCATTATTACTACCAATATCATTATTATCATCATTATTATCATCATCACCATCATTATCATTATAGTCATAATAATGATTACTATTATTATTATTATCATTGTTACTACTTTATGATTATTAGCGTTATTATCCATATCATTATTATCACTGTTATTAATTATCACTATTATGATTATCATCATCGTTATTATCAATGTAATTGTTATCAGCATCCTCATCATTATCATCACAATTATCATGATGATGATTGTCATCAACTGCCATCACCATCATTATCATTATTTCCATTATTACGGTTATCGCTATCAATATCATTATTATCATCATTATCATTATCACCGATCTCAGCATCATCATTACTAGAACAATAATTTCATATATGAGATTTTTATATCATTAACACATAAACACTTGTTCAGTTTTTAAAATTCATTATCAAATTTATTATCCATTATCCTCAAACATTATCAATAATAATGTCATTTCACTGGAATATTATGGTTAGAAAATATGTCTAGAATTCACTGTTGATTCATGAAGTCAATTTTCAAGTGTCGTCGGTAATCATTAAAAAAAAATGTGAGCTTTCAGTCAATTATTTTTATTTTGCGATACGGAGCTGTCGTGTGTGAGATGTGAAAATCATAAAGGTTTATCATTCTTAAATTAAAGATTACTATATTCCTGATTAACATACGTTATGTTTGGGATAGTAATAATGATTATAAT
>NC_091568.1:11047145-11062145 GCF_042767895.1 Penaeus vannamei
TTATTATCATCATTACTATCATTATCGTTATCATTATCATCCTTATTATTATCTCTATTATCATTATTATCATCCTTATTATTATTACTATTATCATTATTATCATCCTTATTATTATTACTATTAGCATTTTTTATACCATTATCATCTTTTCATTACTTTTCTTTTAATTGTCATTACTGCTATCATTATCATTATACCCAAAGTTATAATTCATTATCATCATCATTATATTTATCATTATTATTACTACTATTTATACTACTACTAATGTAATTTTATTACTATTATCATTATCATGACTACTCTCACTATTCCTATTACTATTACTATTGTATTATTATTACTACAACTATTTTGTTACTATCTTTATTACTTCTGTTATTATTTTCATTGTCATATTACTATCACTCTAGTTTTTTTTTATTATTACTAGCACTATTGTTCCTATTACTATCATTACGATCACAATTATTACTATCATTACTGAGCCCAATAGTTACAGTGATTAAGATATCAATACACCTATTATGAACAAATAGACGAAGAGATACAAACATGCACTGTACGTACCCACATACGCACAGGTAGATGTAAGCAATGCAGCCATACGCATGCATGCACATAAGCACAAACAAACAGAGGCACACAAACTCAAGCACCAGCATAAACAAACGCCTACAAAGACGCACACACACACACACACACACACACACACACACACACACACACACACACACACACACACACACACACACACACACACACACACACATATATATATATATATATATATATATATATATATATATATATATATATATACATGCACATTCGTTCGCACGAGAGATTTTACGGAAAAAAGCTAAACCAGTATGTAAAGAACCAATTGATATTAGTACCTGATCTCCATCCATGTAGATAATTGGGTTTACTGACATTATACAATGTCAGTTTCTTTACTCTTCACCCGAAGTTTACGCTCCTTTTTCTTCTTTTTTATTCCCCTGTTAATTTTGTTTTCGTTTTTTCCTCACTGCTTATGATCCGAGTTCATTCAGCAAGATGAATTCATTTCAACCGTAGTTTTGTCGAACCCGAAGCGACTCCTTCCAGAACCCGTTTCGTTGCTCCTTCTCCTCTGCTCCCACAGTCCAGACTGACTCCCCTGCGTTACTTTCCGTAGTCCGTGACTCCGTAACCTTTTATGTAGTACCAGTCTCCCCCTCCGTCACGCTTCCTTGTCTCTCGAAGACCTCGGTTATCTATTGGACGTCGAATGATCGATATTTCTCGCTCCACTTTGCGTTCAGGCTGCGTGATTGAGGGCACGAGGCACCGCTTAAGGGGAGTTGAATGGAGGGAAGTTACGACAAGAAAAAGAACTCTGGTAATGAGGGCTGGAAGGAAGGAAGTGACGAACTAGGAAGGGATTTGACGCGACGCACTGACGGCCGACCTGGAACACTGCGACGGAATTCCTATTTTGTTTGGCCCGCGTGCTGAGGAGGACGGATTGCCAGACGTACGATAAAAGAAAATTGTTCCTTTTGACTCGAAAAGCGAATTGGAAATATACAGCTTATTTTCTTTTCCTTGTAGACATTCGTAAAATTGAAATGGAACAGTTGAATGACGTATACCATGCTACGTAGGTCTGAAAAGGTGTTGGGGATCCTGTACTTGATTCCAACAGAGCAAAGTGGCCACCAAGTCCATTAATCAATGAAATGAAATATTACTAAGTGTATTGCACTGGCCTGACTATTACGTGGGACGCAGCACTTAGGCTACAACGATGATGGGCACGCACAGCACTCATGGGAAGAAATCCATCTGCGTTTGTTCAGCAACCAACTGAACATGTTACATTTATTTTCTAATATTCCTTCTCGTAAGCAAGAACAGTGCGGAGGTGAATGATATGAATAATGCATATTGTACATAATATATGTAACATGTGGCTATTGGTCTCTTTCATTATGTATAACCTGCACCGCCGTTCCTTGTCTTCCATCTCCAGTGTGTGTTAATTATGTAGTGGAATCATTATCTGAGTGTGATTCTCCTATTGGAGGACCAGATGTTTCCTCTCTAGCCACTCATGGCGTAGGGAGACACAGTTGTCTTAATGAATGTCGTAATATCATTGTATATTATCTTCAAAGAGATTTTTGGACTACAATTTTATCATTGCATCCATCAGTTCTCAGACTTACCTCTGTTGCTATGATAACCAAATATTTCGCTTCCTATTTTGATACGTTATGGAAAACATTTTGTCTGTTTAATTCATAGTGCGATTGCATGGCATTCACTATATAATATGAATACGCGTGAGAGAAACGTGTACACCAACACCGAATGTCTTCGTAGGAATTTTGATGTAGAGTTCGATCACTTCCTGCCATTTGAGTATTCTCTCTCTCTATCTATCTATCTCTCTATCTATCTATCTATCTATCTAACTCTCTGTCTCTCTCTCCGTCCTCTCTCTCTCTCTCTCTCTCTCTCTCTCTCTCTCTCTCTCTCTCTCTCTCTCTCTCTCTCTCTCTCTCTCTCTCTCTCTCTCTCTCTCTCTCTCTCTCTCTCTCTCTCTCTCTCTCCCTTTTCCCCACCCCACTCTAACTCACTCACTCATTCACTCTCGATTGTTAATCGCTTACACACATGCTTACATATATACCAGAGAGAGAGAGAGAGAGAGAGAGAGAGAGAGAGAGAGAGAGAGAGAGAGAGAGAGAGAGAGAGAGAGAGAGAGAGAGAGAATGAAAGAAAGAAAGAAAAAGAAAGAAAGAAACGAAGAGAGAGGGCGAGAGCGATAGTCAGTCAATATGCATCGTGCCTCTCTTGTTCTGAAGTACGAAATGTCGACTCCATTATGTATGTGCACTGGCTGACCGACCACGCCAAGGACTTCCAAACCAGTGTGCGTGTCTGTATTAATGAGGGCGAGTGTGCGCATGCGTGGGCGTTTATGTGCATGCATATCCCTACTTGATATGTATATTACCTGTGTCAGTATTGTCCACAAGCTTACAAATTTTGATAAATTTGCTTTGTCTGATGAATGGAGTGACAATGCATTAAAAGCAAGCATGGCAACAAGTCTTAATTAACAAATCATTGGTAAAACAAATGTCAAATGTAGATAATCTTTGTCACTTATCATTATCCCTCATACTTTCATGCATCCTGATAGATGAGGAAAATTGTTAAGATACCTTACATATGGGGGGTGAGGGGATCTGGAAATTAATGGCATCTTCCTCGTTATGAATAAAAAAAAAAAACTATACAACGTAAAATTCAAATTTGTCGTCTTAAAACTTTTTAATTTTTTGTTTTAAAAACTATAATCTTTTTATTTTGAATGAGCAACAACCTTTATTTTGCACATTTACAGTGTCTTAACTCGGTTTTCAGTTATGAAGTCCAAAATGAGCCGAAATCTTCCATTCCCTTTCATGAATTATTCCTTGAGATAATCTGAATCGGAAATAATTTTGGTTCTCCACATCATTTACCTCCACTTCTGCTATTACGCCTGCTTCAAGATAGGCACATACCTTGTATGCATTAACATTTACTTTTTAAGATCTGAATAGCCTGTAGCAACATAAAGAATATATATATATATTTTTAAATAGTCTCATTAGCTTTTAGTCTCTTCAGAAATCTCAAACATCAAATTCAAAGGTTTTTTTTTTTTTTCTTTTATAAATTCAATTCTTATTTTCTTGTTCTCCATTACCTTTTTCTTATCTTTTTTAATCCTGTAATCCCACATCTCCTTTTCATAATCTTTATCGAGGCAGGACCATTTAGGGAATAAAATCAAAATACAATTAATTATGTATTTGAAGCTGTAATTGTAAAGGTATGTCAAAATGTTTGTGCTCTATTAAAAGTGAAACATATTTATATATCACTTTTCAAAAAATAAAGACAGCAATTAATAAATATAAAAAAAAAAATACATACAAAAGGTAAATAAATATGGTTAGCTTATTAGAAACGTAACAAAAAAACTACCTAAATAATACAAACATTAACAACTGGGGAATAACAACAGAATGGGAAAACTGGTAAAAAAATAATCGGCGTAAACCAGTAGCCGTTCAGTCAGTCACCTAAAGACAAATAAATAACCAAGCAATGCAAAGGCCTTTGAGCTATCTTGTCGAGGTTAAATATATTAATAACTGGTAGTGGCCCCTAAGTACAGCATATTTGAAAAAAAAAGAGTAAAAATAACATCAACTGATGATAAGGATGCTCATAAGAACAGTAATTGTAATAAGAACATTAGTAATAATAATAATGGTGGAAATAGAAATGATTTTAATAATAGTAACTATAATAGTAATAACAATAATAATAATAATACCAGTAATTGCATTATTATCATTATTATTATTATTATCATAAAAATAATAAAAACATTAGCAATGATAAGCAAACAAAAATAAAAAATAAAAAACAAACTCATAAGTTTATTGAACATACTATCTGACTGCCAATGAAATGTTTCACAAATTGCACATTATTTCTGACTAAGATTTCACCGTCAAACCTCAGCTATACAGGTGAGGATTCAACAGGACGGCCCCAAACAATGGTTACTTTGGCAGTGGTATGGAATAGGTCCTTGCTCCATATATATATATTTTTATTTTTCTAAAATTCTTTCCAATATTGGTTGTGGAATGTCATCATTGGAAAAGGAGGAAAATACAATTGAGTTTGTCTTATTTTTTTTTCTATTTCACTTTATCTGTGCTTGAAACACCTTAACATCTAAACAAAGTGGAATTTTAACATCTAAACAAAGTGGAATTTTACTTTTTCTTCCTCTTCTTAAGTTAATTTTTAGGTAATTTCACTCCAGGCACCTGGATTAAATCTAAGACTAAAATTCCTTAAATTGTCACTAGTCCATTCTGCCATATAGTGTATACCTATTTGTTCCTTTGTTTGTACTCATTATGATCACATCTTGCAAATCACCGGGCAACTTAAAGGTGAAAAAGAAAAAAAAAAGATGAAAAAAATTCTTGTTACTAATGACCAATGTGTGTTCACCTGAAATTGTTTCTCTGTTACTGGAGGTTCATCAAGATCTTGAAAATATCATGGTTTTTTAAGTTGTTTTTGTTATTTTATTACGGTAAATACCTTCACTTTCAGAGAAGTTCTGAGGTGGGAACAATTTGTTTTACATATATGTACAGAGAAACAAACACACCATCCACCTTACACTCACACTCACGCCTGAACCATCAAAACTTCCAACTGGTGGGGATCTTGACTAAATTACAAGAAAAAACAATATATACTCTCAGATGTGATGACAAATGAATAGAAGTGATATCCTCCCTAAGGTTTGGTTCCTATGGATTCTTACATCACAAACCTTTTGAGCTAGTCTCAAAATTGGAAAAAAATAAATGAATAAATAATTAATAAAAAAATTCAAAAGGGGAAAACCAAAAGAAAAGTACACAGCACTGATAGTTCACATCCATATAAAAGCACATTCATCATATATCTCCTAATATCTACAGTTCATCCTTCCCATCTAAAGGAGGATGCCTCATGAAGTCAATAATATCAGCGGCTTTGCGACTACGATTGTACTCCGTGACAAGCTGGCCCCTTCTAAAGAACTTGAGCGTTGGGAAGCCACGGATCTGGAAGCGGGATGCGAGACTGCGCTCAACCGTGGCATCCACAGTGGCTAGTACTCCATTCTGGCCTTCTGCTGCGAGTTCCACCGCTGCCTGGCCATAGTCGCCCTTCATGGCCTTACAGTGGCCACACCCTGCCGGGAGAAAATGTCAGAAAATTAGGTACAAAGAGGAAGATTCACTGCTCACTTTAGTGTCACAATACTCTCCAATGAAAGGCTACTAAAGATCAGACAATTATGTTATCATCAATAAGTGTGATACCATTCATGTAACAGTCAGTTGATAGTGCTATGAATAATATTTAGAGAAGAATGTAGTGAGAAGCACTGAAGAAATAGTGCTCCTAAGAAGCAGCAGCATGGAGACACTGCCCACTGATTGGTTACTTATCAGTAGTGCCAAGGCACAGGAATGGTTATAAATAATCTTACATCCAAGAGGTGCCCCAGAATTAGAAGTATGTATGTAGAACAAACAGATGTACCATCAGAATGCATTTTTTTAAATAAGAATAACAAAATGAACATGCAGACTTTGACCGAAAGCAGTCAAGTATAACAACATAAATGACATTTTACTAAGTCTGGTCTCATCTGTGCAGCTGCACTCCATCCAATGTACCTACTGTCACATATTCTGCTATACACAATGGTTTCATGCATACAACCTGTATCATTCAAAAGAGTATAGTCTGACAGAGAATATTGAATGAACTTTATAAATAATTTAATTGTATTCATGTCATACTAATTATTGTTTTTTGTTTTTTTAATCACAGATTATTTCTAACTATATTATTTATTTCATCAATTAATAAACTGAAGATAACATATATTGGTGTGGAGCAATTCGAACATCACTATAATTTTTGCAGGTAATGCAACTAAATTGGGTTATTTCCCTGGATGTGATTTGAATAGACTATTATACATCTTACATCCATTACGTGATTTGTTCATGTTCACAGAATATTGTCACAATATTACACCAAATATCATATTGCAGCAGCAAAACCCTTGGTACACTGCACATCATACTGTAGCTGCTTGATTTACTTCTCTTGCTGTATGAACATGCACATATGATTGATGTGCACATAAATTTCCTATGACTACCTTATCTCTCCTATGCAAGACAAAATTTAGTGAGGAATATCCCTTATCCAGAATATCACAATATTCCTTCTCCTATAAAATACACAATTTTCCACAACATCCTTTCCTTCTACCCCCTCCCCCTCAATTACACCCCCATAAGATCAACTCACATGGGGCGTAGAACATAACCAGTGCTTCCCTATCCTTGATGAAAGCATCAAATGTGGCCTCCGTCAAGTGGTGCAGCAACTCTGAACCCTCCACAGACGCCCATTCCTCCTGCGGAGAGGGTGGCGGGGGAGGAGACCCACTCAGAGGGTTCTCAGGATCCTCCATGAATTTCACGAAGTCAATCTCCTGCCAGAATAGGATAACATATGAGTGACATGAATAGGTGCAAAGATAGATTGACAATTTCCAAATTTTCACCTTTTTTTTGTAGTTGCATCTGTATGTTTTACACCAAAGAGGTTTCCAAACATCATACACAAATCAAACAAAAAATGAAAAACATTAGTAAAATAAGTCCTAATCTTTAGAATAATGTTGCCAACTCAGTATTTGTACTAAGCTCACAATAGGATTGCTTGCTGCAATTCCTCTCAGAATTCTTAGAAATCTGGATTTCAAGATTTTCAGCTCAAACCCAAATTAAATCACTAAAAATCTAAAGAAGAGAACTGATATTCCAAGGACCATAACATTCATAATCCTATTCATCTATTATTGCTGATAATTCTGAATCTCATTTTTAGGAAGACCATGACTACTAATACTAACCATCAAAACAAACTATAGCCAAACAACAATTTAAGACAGTACTCACCGTTCGTCCCCCATTGTAAGGTTTAGTATTCTTGTAATAATTAAAGTATTTGAAAGTTGGATAGCCACTGACATCATTGACACCGCAAAGGGTCTGATGCGCAGTGCAGTCCACTGCAGCAAATTCCACTTTGGGGTCATCAACAAACTTGTCTGCTGCTGCTGTGAACTCTGGCTTAGCTTTTTTGCAGTGGCCACACCCTGTCAATTAATAAATAAATGAAATCTATAAAAAATATTTTTACACAACCTAAACTTTGACATTATTTTTTGCATAGCCACAATTCAATAAATATAAGAAAATAATACAACAAAAACATCTAGTATATACATATTTTTCTTAATATGACCAAATTAAAAAATAAAAATAAATAATAATAATAATGATAACAACAACAATAATAACAAAAAATGTAAAAAGCAGTATTTTTTTATCATAAATAAATGCTAAATCTAGAATCAAACTGACCAAGTAAAAAATATATATATATATATAGATAGATACATGCATAAAGAGATATAAGTAAAGAAAGGTATAGATAAACATATATATTGTGAAAGTATACAATATAAAATACTGGCAATGCATCCCTAATAAAAAAGGAAGAGCTTAATATATAAACGAAAAAAAACAAAACATAAAAAGACAGAAACAGGCCTACTCACAAGGTGCGTAAAACATGACTAGAACGTGTTTCTTCTTCTTGAGGAAAGGTTTGAAGTTCTCATCCGTGAGGTGGATGACGGAAGACTCCACTTCCGACCAGGGCTTCTCTGGGGGAGGTGGGGGAGGAGGTTCCTGGATTGCAGATGTATCAATGATTAGATTTGGAAAAACACAACAGGAAAATAGAGAAGAGAGAACAGTTCTTAAGAGGTATAAACAATGTAAACAAGAAAAACTCCGAAAATCCAAGGAAATCTCAGGAAAGAACAGTTCACAAGGGGGAAATAAATTAATACCACATCTGTAAAACTCTTGCCACATATTCCAAGCCATTGTTTACCTTTGGATCTGACATGAACTCAATGATCTTGTCCTTTTCTCGCGCTGATGAAACGTCAAAGGCATATTCCCCATCCTTGAAGTACTTAATCGTTGGGTACCCTTTGACGGAGAATTCTGCACCCAGTTTTGTTTCCTTTGTGGCATCTACAGCTGCTAACTTCCCTGGAATCTATAATCAAGAGAATTTTTACCTAGTCACAAAATAGATGGTGACACCTAAACAAAAATAAATAAACTTATAAAAGAATATCTATATCTAATCTAAATTGATTAATATAAATGAAGAGGTCCTTTGTTCTTTGTACTACTATACTATAAATGATGAATTTGTTTAATCTAAATTCTGAAAAAAAAGGAGGATACTGATGTCTCAGAAAATAAGATCAGAAAATACGGATGGAAAGAAATGGGACTGATGGACCTGATAAGTTCATATAGAAACAATAATACAATCTCACCCCTTTTTCTTTAAGTACTGTTGCAGCTGCAGTATATTCAGGTTTCATACGCTTGCAGTGTCCACACCAAGGAGCATAGAACATTACCAATACCGAAGCTTCCCCCTGTAAGCAAGTAAAAAATAAATGAATAGAGAACATTTTTGGGTAGATAAAGAATAATACTTTATACCAGTTATAATATCTGCAACTTCTCATACATAAATAACATTTATCATTAACTTTTACAAACAAAAAATTCTCAATAACAGAAGCAGTTTCTTTACTCTCAATACTGATTATAACTTTTCTGATAAAAAAAAATAATAATAAACACACCTTAATGAATTCATGGAACGTGGCATCTGTGAGGTGTGACACATCACTGGGGGTCTCCGACCAAACCTCCTCCTTGGGCTTCTCTGGGGCCTTGCCAGGGTTTTTCATGAAGGACACAATGCCCGCCTTGTTGTTCTCACCTTCATAGGTGTATTTGGGTGCTCCCGCCCTGTTAAGAATCAGGTAATTTTAGAAGATGCCAAAGAGGTAGAATTTATCACGTGTGGAAAACTTATTAATCTGCTGTAATACTCCCGACAGTTCTTAGTTATTAATATAAAGTGTTAAATTTTCTGATAAAATATCACCAAAACAAAATTTAATAGGCCCAATCAATAAAAAATACACAGGACAACCACTGGAATTAACACTGGCACTGATAAAAATATTGCTACATCAGGAAAAAAAAAATTGGGGTAACAACACTTTCTTAACAATTAATAATAAACCTAACAACAATAATAAAAAAACTATCAGGAGAGAGCAATAAGCAACATATTTCATCTTATGGCACTGTACGCCTTAAATGCGAACACATTACAATGTATTTATCCCTGAACTAAATAAAAATGAGAACAATAAAATAAAACAAATAAATAAAATCTAAAAAATAACAGACTTGTTAATAACATTCCTAACATATACACCATAAAAAAGTCATCATTTCTGATCACCTACACCTAAATATATAATTACACAGTAACTTTCTTTGGGCCAATATACAACAACAGTCATTTATCAAAACATCAGAAAAAAGCAGATAATTTCCAATAACTGCACACAAGTACTGTGTTGCAAGTGCACACTCATGCATGAACAAACCAAAAACCCAGATTTTCCAAACTTACTCAAAATAAACCAGGGTTGGAAAGCCAGTAATGTTATATTTGATTCTGGCTGCTGAATTCTCTGGCTTATTGACATCCATGGCCACTAGAGTGTGTGTGTCCTTGAGCTCTGCAGCCGCTGCCGAGTAGTCAGGTTTCAGCCGCTTGCAGAAGCCACACCAAGGGGCGTAGAACATCATCATGAATGCTTTCTCCTTTTTTAGCAACTTGTTTAGGGCCTGATAATCAAAAGAAAGATTGAAATGGTATACAATGAAGCAAATAACTTTTGTGAAAATACAAAAATAATTCTTCTCTCCACCCAACTTCCCTTCTACCTTCTATAAATATTATTTGAAGTAGACTAACAGATCTTTATCTCTTTAATCAATAAAAGATAAATTTAAAAGAAAAACTCATACAAAAATAGAAAATAAATAAATAAATAAATGAAATGACTTTCTCCATACAACTCTGCCCTCTTTTCTTACAGATAATATAAGCATAAAAATCTGAACACAAAAACAGAATAAAGGAAAACTATCCAGTTAACTGATCATCCACCACCCAGAGTACCCATTATATACCTACATTCATATCATTTATGTGAACGACATCAACGCCTTGCTCATCCTCATCCCAGGGTATGTCACCAGAGGGATCACGCAGGAAGGTCGACATGGACTGCACCGTCTCCCGCCGGTCGTAGTCCTTGTGGAAGTCGCCATCCTTGTAGTGCTTGAGGACGTAAGTTGAAGGCTCCACTTTATTCTTCTTACACAACTTCTTGCCATCCCTTTGTAGAGTTAGGGAGGGGAAAAAGATAGGTTAAGGGAGAAATACACATTGGGACAGGATACATAACAGAAGGAAACAAAGGAAAGGAATTTTGAGTTGTATGTATATCTTTTCCTTGTTCCTTCCACAAAGACGACTGATGGCTGTATACTCTGTGCATCTACAAGGAAAAAGTTGCAAATACACTAATATACATGATTACCAGAAACCTTTCTATATACACACAAAGCTAACAAAGAAATAAAAAAGTATAAAAAAGAAAATCTCTAAATCTGAAAATCATTAATTTATCTTAATTAATGGAAATCCATGCATCTAAATCACTTTTTCTAAAGCCAAACATTATGTATAAATATCAGACTAAACTCATGAGAACATATGCTGAATTTACACATAATTTCCATAAGTAATGATCTGTTAAATACTCTTTGCCATGTATGTTCCTTCTGGGCAACTAAGGAGTTAAACACTGAATACAAATAATATGCATAAGGATTTTGAATAAAAGCAAATAAAGAATCAAATGAGTGACAAGCAACTTTTTACCTCCCTTAATTCTTATTCAATTCTTACTATTTTCTATTACACACTCAGGCAGACTCCAACAGCAACAATGAGACCAAAATCAACACACACACAAAATCAACACACACACACACAAAATCAACACACACACACACACACACACACACACACACACACACACACACACACACACACACACACACACACACACACAAAACACACACAAAACACACACAAAACACACACAAAACACACACTCACACACACAAAACACACACAAAGCACACACTCACAAACACAAAACACACACTCACACATACAAAACACACACACACACACACACACACACACAAACACACACACACACAAACACACACACACACAAACACACACACACACAAACACACACACACACAAAATCAACACACACACACACAAACACACACACACACAAACACACACACACACAAACACACACACACACACACACACACAAAATCAACACACACAAAATCAAAACACACACACACACAAAATCAACACACACACACACACACATAATCAACACACACACACACACAAACATAATCAACACACACAAACACACACACACTCAAAATCAACACACACACACACACACACACAAACATAATCAACACATACACACACACTCAAAATCAACACATACACACACACTCAAAATCAACACATACACACACCTACGCACCACACACACACCTACATAAAAAATAAAACGACTTGAGCAATCTACACCTGAGCAGTCTCCACAAATGTTCTAGCTGTTAATCAGTAAGGAACACCTGCAAAGAACATGAACAACACAGGGCAAGCTATCTATTAAGATCTTTCCTCACTATAGCCTGAGCAGAGGACTTTGAGGGAGTAATGACAAAGGTAAAATTAATGTCAAGAGATGGGGGAAAAAAAAAAAAATCAGCCTTATGCTACATACATATATATACAAATATGCATGGAAAAATTCATATATACATATCTACATACATATGCATACACCCTCATTACCAAACATTTTCTGTTTACCAACTGAAAAGAAAGAAAAAAATCTATCCACCTATCTACCATACACAACACAAAAAATTACACTATTTGCATCAAAAGTGTCTAGAAAAACACTGGCCCTCATACCCTGCACAGTCGATATGCACGAGGGTGGCAGTGCCCCTGAGTTCACGAGAAACTTCAGTGAAGATATTATTTATTTCTTGTTTAACTTTCCCTCGGGAATACAAAACGAGGATGTTGGTCCGCGTTCTCAGCAATTTCTTCCATTCCTGCAATAGAGTAAAAAAAATAAATAACCACTAGTAATATAGAAATTTCAATGCACTAAACTATAGACATTTCAAGACCTTCTTAGTCAATTAACTGATCTAATTCCACTTTTGGAGACAGTGAGCAAAGTGAATATGATAATAATGAAAACAAACTATCAGTGTCTGAAAAATTCAGTTCATCAGAAATATGTCCACTTTTTCTTTCTTACAAGTCTCACAGAACAGCCTCAGGATCAAAGCCACATCTTTCTACATATCTATCAATATTTATAATATCCATCCATCCATCCATCTATGTTTCTATCTATATATCTATATACCTATATATATCTATATATATTTATATATATCTATATACTTATTAGTACCTCAGAATAACTAAGATACATTACCTTTGGGTCTGAGATGCCCTCCACATAACTCTGGGATTTTGCTGCTAGACTGACCACCACTGCCCCACACAACTGCCAAAATAAAATAAAGAAATCACAACTGTAAATTGGAACTTTTAATGTACATATCTTTTGAATGTATGGAGTATTTACTCCATACATACCTACATGATTTCACTGTTTACTTCATTCCTTGAATTTCCGGGAAAAAAACTTTATTTATATTACTTTTAATTTTGTCATTATGATAATTCATAGAATGAAGTCAATAGAAAAGTCACATAGGCCTAATTCTAAACTTTTTGAGCAATCTGTATATGAAAAAAAATTATAATAAAGAAAATTAACCTCTGGGGTCAATGCATTCCCCAAATCAACAGGTTAATAAATAAACTTGAAGCTGTATCAAGATTCTTAAAAGTTATCTTGTTAATAGTCTCACAACAACAATATCTTACAGATAAAGTTTCCAAAATCAATTAATCGCTAATTTTCTACTTTCGGGATGTCAACCAGTCTCATTTAGCTGAAAAATTCTCTTATCAATAGCCAACAGCATCAATATCCGGCACATTCTTTCTCTTATCTATGGGCAAGAGAGAACAGTTACCACATCCTGTGCCTCTTTAAAAGCTGTTCCTTATCCTTCATAAAATCTGAATCTTATCAGTTAACAAACATACAATAAATATATGAAGTGACTGACAAGAAAAAGGGAAAGGTTACACATCTAACAACACAAGTCTATAAATACACAATGACAAAAGACAAATACATTATATCTGAGCATAATCTACAAATTTCATCTTTATTTTATTTATATTTATTTATTTATACATTTTATCTGACTTTCTATCCTTTGATAAAGACCTAAAACAGTGTAAATTAAGCATTAATCTATTTAGAACCTGATAGCTTGGCAATGCCCACATGTGTCCCTTTCTTAAACACTGAAGATATATTTTCTGAGAGTGAGCTAGGGACGGGAGCGAGAGAGGGAGAGGAGGAGAAGAGGGAAAGAGGGAGAGGAGGAGAAGAGGCAAAGAGGGAGAGAAGGAGAAGAGGCAAAGAGGGAGAGGAGGAGAAGAGGCAAAGAGGGAGAGAAGGAGAAGAGGGAAAGAGGGAGAGAAGGAGAAGAGGGAAAGAGGGAGAGAAGGGGAAGAGGGAAAGAGGGACAGAAGGAGAAGAAGGAAAGAGGGAGAGAAGGAGAAGAGGGAAGAGGGAGAGAAGAGGAGAAGAGGAAGAGAGGGAGAGAAGAGGAGAAGAGGGAGAGAGGGAGAGAAGAGGAGAAGAGGGTGAGAGGGAGAGAAGAGGAGAAGAGGGAGAGAGGGAGAGAAGAGGAGAAGAGGGAGAGAAGAGGAGAAGAGGGAGAGAGGGAGAGAAGAGGAGAAGAGGGAGAGAAGAGGAGAAGAGGGAGAGAGGGAGAGAAGGAGAAGAGGGAAAGAGGGAGAGAAGGAGAAGAGGGAAAGAGGGAGAGAAGAGGAGAAGAGGGAAAGAGGGAAAGAGGGAGAGAAGGAGAAGAAGAGAGAGAGAAGGAGAAGAGGGAAAGAGGGAGAGGAGGAGAAGAGGGAAAGAGGGAGAGAAGGAGAAGAGGGAAAGAGGGAGAGAAGGAGAAGAGGGAAAGAGGGAGAGAAGGAGAAGAGGGAAAGAGGGAGAGAAGGAGAAGAGGGAAAGAGGGAGAGAAGGAGAAGAGGGAAAGAGGGAGAGAAGGAGAAGAGGGAAAGAGGGAGAGAAGGAGAAGT
>NC_091568.1:11064645-11079645 GCF_042767895.1 Penaeus vannamei
GTCAATAGATCGCAAGTGACTTTACATTAATCTGAAAAATGGGTCTTGCTTTACCACTTATAGACCACAATATCAATATGGATCAATCACAATGTTTTATACAATTCATCAAGTTTTCTACTTTCTTTAAACCTAATCCTTGGAGCTGCAGGTCTTAGAAAATGTCAGAAACTCTGGAAGATCTCATTCTTTTTCATTCATTACACATTAACAGGAAATCTATACAGGGTCATATGTGAGCAAGAGTGATTACATTCATAACTGTACAAGAGTATTATGGAAATCAAAATATCTGAATATCAAAGCATGTTGTGAACCTTCAACTATGAAAATTCTTTGTTCAATAAATAATTCTGAAAGCTTAAAGAATGACTAACAGATACACTTTAGATAACTCCAAGCAGTTAATCCTCAGCTTTCCTATCTAATATCTACAATCAATCATTTCCAAAATACTAAAACAAACAAGCTACCTCAATTCAATTGCGGGAAAAGATGTATTCATCACATATAGGAAGCCTACACAGGGAAAATGTTTGCTTAATATCTTTGTAGACATTGTGGCGATCAGAGAAAACAAAATCTCTAAATAACATGTTATTTTCAGATTCTTTCACCAAGAAATTATTTTATTCAGTAGGCCCCTTTGAAAACTCAAACACTGATGGACAGACATAACTCAGATAAATGAAACCTGTTAATTCCCAGCTTTCATATCTAAATCTCCATGTAACTAATCATTTCTAACAGACTGAAAAGTACACACAAGCCTTGAATTATGCTTAGAAAGATATATTTAAAACTGGATTTTTTTTTTTTTCTAAATCTATGATAGGTGATTGAATTTGAATCATCTTCATTCATTAACCAAAAAAAATATAAATAATTGAATTTAAATCAAAGCAAAAGTAAGTTATTTACTAAACATGTATGTAAAAAACAAGAAATACAAAGTTTAGTCCTAATTTCACATTTACAAACAGAAGCCAAATATAAGTACCAGTACAAGTGTACTGAGCAATTCCTTTCACATGTGTTAAAGTAGCCTCAAAGATTTAATCACATACTCTCCCTTTCCGGCTCATGCGGGTTGAAATTCTATTAAAAGCTCATATGTGTCTTTTCATCTAATCATCAGAGAGTTTAATATTCACATTTCTTCTCTGAGTTACACATATGTGAATACATATGCATAAGATTAATATAATCAGAATAATATTTTAGTAACAGAAAATATAAAATAATTCAAAAAGTAATAATAATGAAGACATCAAGAAAGGGCAAAATCAAAGGTACAATGTATACAACCAAACCTGATAAATGAAATGAGACTGAGAACCCGTTCCTAAATAGGCCTACAACATCGTCAGGTGGTTCCTCACACCCGGTCTCTTAATCTACCCCTATCTTCCCTCTTTTTACCCTAAATAAAACATTTCCTTGCAATTCTCTTAATACTCATCACTAAAATAAACACGCCTAGAGTAAGAAAACATTGATATTTAATTACTGGAAATGGTAATTCGCTTTTATTAATATAATGCAAATCCATGGTTGGGTTTTTGTACTAAGTGCCGAGACGGGATTTCTCACTGAAAGCCCAGAGTAATAATATGTTTACCCCCATTAGCATCGAGATTGATGTTTATAAACTTGCTAATTAACGTTTCGAAGTAATTTATGCAAAAATAGCTCTATTTTACTCACAAATGCCAATAATAAAACGGAGCGCCGCATCGCGTCCTCGCACAGCCACGTCTAACCCAGGCTGATTGGAAAATGAAGAGTTTTGGCACATTACGATCAAAGAAACTTCTTGATTATTTTGCTTGTTTATTTTTTATTTTTATTTCATAAAATTATGCGCGTTTTCCTTATATCGTGTAACTAAGAAAAGGTAGAGGTAATCCAAAAGTATTTGTGAATTCATATGGTTTGAGGGCATTCTAGGGAATTTCCCCTGATTATTATTCACCCGGATACTGAAATTACAGGTGTTTGAACAGGTTTTCAGGTGCTATTTAAACTTGTTTTCAAGGACACGATTCAAGTCGTTCTAATATTTTTGCTCCTTATGAAGCTCTGAAAATGTACAGTTTAGAGATTTGTTTCTTTAGTACACTGTGTAAGGAAAATTATAATCTTCATTTTATACCCTGTGTATATGTGAAATAAATTAAATTGTCGTATGTTTAATCATCCTCGAAATAACCCTTATAAACAAGTAATAACTCATAATACATCTCTTACAAGCGTGAAATCTAGTCCCCCAAAACATCCCTGGAGCCCTTCAGGAGACAAAATTTTTCCTAGATTCTCCCCCCAAACGAACGAAAATACCCCAGATCTGATTCGAATCTCCCCCAGAGAGCGGCTGAATTTCCCCCGCATCTCTTATGTTTACTTGTGTCACAGAAACAGCTGGAGGCAGTTGAGAGGGACGCTGCAAATGCCATTTCCTCGGATTTTATCGTCGTTTATTCTTATTCTCCTTTCGTAAGCCAGGGGATTTACATGGCCACGTGATTTAGCTTTTTAATTTGTCTGTTATTTTCAAAAGGAGGGAGAAAATCGGCCGAAAATGGAGCCTGTTATGGTCCTGTCTCTCCTCTCCTTTGCCATGTTGGTTGGTTGTTACACAGCGGGTTCCATTCCTCTCGTCATGACTATGTCCGAGGTAGGTTAATTTTGGCTCTTATTAGAGGAATTAACCGTCTTTTGTATGGTGAGGTGTAGGGTGCATGTAGTGGAATGGTATGACAGTGTGTTGTTCCCGGGAAATATGGTCTTATGTTGACACTTCTAACACGCTCAGCAACAACACATCACCGCCCAAGGTCGTTATGTGCATAGTGTGGAAAGAAGAGATTTATTTTCCTTTTATTATGAAATTTTATACATCGTAGTGTGAGGCCGATCTGTAGTGTTAGTTTCCATCCTGTAAGAACAGCAAATAAGTTATATAAAATAGAAATTAGTGGTGTAGATAACAATGATAGATTATACACTGCAAATATGATTCTCTGGTTAAGGATTCAGTATGCCAAAACCTCTTTCAGAATATTAAAGGTATAGATAAGGTTTCCATATGCAGATAATATCAGACATGATAGGAGATTGATTATTGTTGAAGTGTGTAATATTTCCTGTGGTTGCATTCCAAAGTTAACATCACATTTCCATAGATCATACCTGGTAGAGCATATAGAAGTGAAAGTTGTCAGTGTAAAATTATAAGAAACTTGCATTGTGGTAACTTTGAAATTTCTTCATAAGAATGGTGTCTTGAAATCCCAGAATGAATTTGATTTCCTAGTAGCAAGGAAAAGAGTCACAAAAGGTTCTCTTTCTTACTAAAACAATGCAATTTACTGTCCTTAGTTTCTCTTACTAGAACAAAATTTCTAATTGACTTTGCAAAAAACTTTTAATGTATAAGAGGCAGTGCATTATGAACAGAACCTTCATAACACTGGGTGATTTATATCTGGGTTATTGTTAACGAGAACAGTGGACCCTCTAGAGACTACGTCCCAACACCAGGGTATCATGCAAACCCAAACACCCAACCTAACCTCTCCTGCCTTCTATTTACTCCCGAAGTTCATTCTTTACAGTACAGATGCACTCATTAGAGTCCCCAACCCCACATCACACACTTTATTCAGCAATCTAAACTGCTGTGACAGGGCATGACCTTCAGCACTGCCCGAGATGAAGGTTGATAAGGGGTTCTGCCCCCCAACACTCCATTGGGAAACGTGGACTTCACCTCAGTATGCACGGCAAGATAGAGCTGAAACTCGGGAGCACGAGTGGACTTAGGCTGTGGGCGGTGTTTTCCGCAATCTTTTTCATTTATTTGTAGTGTTACCTTTCATGTCTACAGATTAATTCTTGTACCAACAACCTTAACTCTTTGTCCTCTATAAGAATATCGTCTTGAATTAGCCCAAGCTTAGTGCATCCTTGCCATAAAGATTAACCCAAATGAATATAGTAGCATATGAATATATTCATTGAATGGAAAAAAACTAAAAAGCACGCTATATGCACATAATATAGATGACCCCTGTTATTCAGACTAGATGTTTGTGAGTGTGTGAGGGTGTAAGTGAGGGTATTATTTGTGAGAGTGTGAGTGTATGTGTGTGTGTGTGTATGCGTGCGCATATGTGTTTGTGTGTGTACGCATGTGCATGTGTGTATGAATAAAATCATGTACAATGTTCTCCATTAAATCAATGTCAAAAAGGAAAAAGGAGTGACCTAAACAAATTTAGATAATATCCAATGCAATTGTATTTTTAACAAAATCACAATTCTACCTGATAAATGATTAATGGTTTGTTAAGAAATTTGGATACTTATAGACAGATAAGTACATTATTTATGAATTACAAATGCATTGTAACTATGAGGCAATATTTTGTTTATGAAAGTGTCTACATTTAAGGTATCCTGTACTAGGTTAGGATGACTATGGTCATTAAAAAGATGTAGCCCCTCCAGTCAAAGAATTAAATCTTTCAGTTTTGCTGTTACCAAAAGAGGATTAAATTTATGTTTTCCACACTTCTTATTTTTCATACGTGTCTGACTGTTCCCAAAACCCAGTGCATGACCCAGTACAGTGATTACCATGAGTGGATTAAGAAGATTATACATACTGAATGGTTTTAATTTCTTTTAAAATTTCCTAGTAGAACAAAAAACAAATGCATTGAGGTTTACATTGATTGCAAAACCAACATCCAGACAAGGTTACCTTTCAGATAAATGTAGATTATTTTTAATGCTATGTATATAATTATGTATAAGTATTTAAAATAGATAAAGAAGAGGATTTATGTGAAAAAAGATAAATGAATAAATAAAATTATAAAGAAATGAATGACTAATATTGAAAAGGCAAAGTAAATTTTAAATTTTTACTTTTTATGATGGCAGTCTAAATTACTAAGTTTATTGGAAGAATTATGGTTTAACTTCTATTTATGCTCACAAGTGTGTAAAGTCAGTACTTTTATGAGGCTGAAAGCCAAAGGCTAACAACATGATATGCTATCAGAGGTTAGAGTCTCTCTTTCAACAAACACCTAATCTTCTCCCTTACCTCTCACCTTCTCTCTATCTCCCTTTCCCCTCCCCTTCCCTGCTTCCTTCCACCATCGAACTGTCAATCCTTTTCTTTATTCTCCTTCTCTCTTCCTGCTCCACACTCCATCTTTCATGTTTACATCACTCTTTCTTTCTTTCTTTCTCTTTTTGTCTATCTATTATTCACACAATATATTTTATAAAAGGCCATATTTCAATATAGAATATCAAATGGGGTGATCCTTGTAAAGAATGTAATCAGGAGTAAGTTTTAGGATGGCTTCTGTGATCTGATACCATGTATGTTTTGCAGCAAGCTTATATGCATAAATTTAAGTCTAATAATCTTAAATGATTGTGTTAATAAACTGTTCAGTTATACACATGAAGTTGGGTCTTTGTAAATTGTATGAATTTCTGTCTAATGTATA
This sequence comes from Penaeus vannamei, assembly GCF_042767895.1. Lineage (NCBI taxonomy): Eukaryota > Metazoa > Arthropoda > Malacostraca > Decapoda > Penaeidae > Penaeus > Penaeus vannamei. Next base: position 11,070,177 of record NC_091568.1, read on the forward strand.
ATTTCTTGTGATAGTTGTTCTTAGTCTGTGGTAAAGAATGAGATTAGGGATAAAAGTGAAGCAGGCTCTTGTTTTTGTTTGGATTATCCTTTTTTGACAACCAAATAATCTTTATTCACAGTGGTTTTATGCATTAGTATATCCAGTATTTGTTTAGCTTCATTAGCACGTGAACATATTAAAGTGCAAACAGACAGAATTAGCAGACAGGAGAAAAAGAGCAAAAAGTCTTGATATATATATAAGATTCATATATCGGAGATATAGCCATTAGTATAGAAATTATAAGAGACTAGAGCAAAGGTGAAGGTGTATGAGAGGTATAGAAACTGAGAGACACTGAGAAGGAGAAAGTTTTTAAGGTCACCTTTTCTTATAAGTAGATACTTCGGTATTCAGATGTCTCTGTATGTATGTGTGCTTGTGTGAGGTTACATTTACACCTATATAGTATTCATATGGCTACTAATCAGTTTATCCTCTTGTAATTCCATATGAACATCTGCTTGTACCATATTGTTGAATTTAAATACAATTGAGTTTTGTTCTTACAGGACCGTATGGAGGTAGTGACTGTGTTGGGTGCCGGCCTGCTTGTGGGCACTTCTCTCACTGTCATTATTCCTGAGGGAGTCAACACTCTGTTCAGCATGGAAACAAGCACAAAAGGTATTTTTTGCTTATTTCGGTTTTTTTCTGCATATAGTAATAGTGAAATTATTTTATTCATCAAATGAATATTTGGGTATGACGTGCCTTATAAGATGGATGACTCTTTTTCACAGTATTGATGTTTTGTTATGAAGTCTCTCATATGAAATATGAGCAGCAAATTTTATACACACACACACACACAAATGCACACGCACACGCACACACACACTCAGTCTATATGAAGCTGGGAAGTACTAATTGCTGTAACCAGTTCTTGTCCAGAAAATACAGCCAAAGTGGAAAGTACCACAAGATGGCACCAGTATGACTACAGATATCTTTGCATAGATACATATCTCTACAACAGTAAGAGGAATAGTCACATGCCTATGCACAAATTTCCAATGACCTGATCAAAATCCATTATTTCAGGCAGTCACACTGAAGGCCACAGCCACACTGGCGAGGAGGAGGCGCACACAGAACCACACAACCTCATCGGACCTCCCCTTGTCCTTGGGTTCCTGTTGATGTTACTCATAGACCAGTGCTCGGGTGGCCATCGTAAAGCAGGTGACTTTTACTGGCTGCGCATATTTGCATAGGAGGTGCTGCATGTTCTACAGCTGAAAGGAGAATCTCTGAAGATTAAATTCTGTTTATTCAGTTTGAGAGTATGTGACAACAGAAGATATGTTCATCAGCGCTCTACTTTCAGTTGCATTCACTTTTTCTTGCAATAAGAACATTTGAAATAATCCAAAGATATTGGTGAAATTTTCTTCAGTTGTTAATTTTAGGTTTATGATTATGATTATTACAGCATAGCAGTTACATTCATTTTCTTCTGTACTAATGTAATATGGTATACACAGGTGATGCAGAGAATGGAGTTACCAAAGGAAGGAGAAGTTCACTGACAGCCACCTTAGGCTTAGTGGTACATGCAGCAGGTAAGATTACTGTATTTTGTTGTAGCTTGGAACTTTCAATTTTGAAATTTGATTATTAACCAGCTCTAACCACAATAAAACAGGTTAGGCTACTCAAAAATCCTAGTTTGTGATATGTATATAAAAGAGAAATAGAACAGACACAGTCAGGGGCAAGGCAGGAGAGAGATAAGATAGGGAGTAGAACAGATAGGAATCAGAATGGGAATAGAGTGTGAATAAATAGATAATTTAGTTGAATTCCATTTGTTACAATAGATATACTTTGCTGTTATGCTGTCTGTTTATTTTGCTTCAAACTTACCTCCTGTGTGCAAGGAATAGCCAGGATTACCATCCATTGGCAGCACACAGGATTGAACACAGATCAAGAAGATTGCCAGACAGTGCACTGAGGGAGAGAGAATCTTTTACACAATTTGATAAAGATAGATTGAAAGAAAGACATTGCCAACATACTTTGTAGGGACAATTATCTATTGTGTATTTTTTCTGTATAGCTATACACCTTACTGCTCCTTTACTTTCCAATGATAATCATGGGTTTACTTTCTCCATGGATATGAAATGGTTCCTTATTTATTTATTGTCATATGGTGGTGGTCTCTCACTCATTGTTTGTTCCTAGTATTCTTTTCTTGTTTTCCCAGGATGTATAACTGCATTTGTTCTGAATCTGGGTGCATCACAGCCCATATGTAGCTCAAAATCTAGGCATTAGGCTTCCTTGAGTGGCTATTCTCCTAGGGGCGTAGTTTGTAGCCATGGCTCACATTAACACTCATATGTGGCACCAAAACTCCTTCCTCATCTTTGCAATTTATTATCTCTTTGTGTAAGCATTTTTTTTTTTTTTTTTTTTTTTTTTTTTTTTTTTTGTCATTTTCCAATATCTATATTTGCCCTTTGATATTCTGTACTAAGAAGATGATAGCAATAACAATAACAGTAAGTGATCTTTTGTTATTTGTATCACTTTTTTTTTTAATATGTATAATTCAGTTTCATATAACACACCTTGTGCTGCCAGTCACACCAAGCTGGAATAGGGTCCTGAGCATGGAAATAGTGTCCTCCCTGGAGCCAGCACTCTTCCAGCCATAGCTCATGGATGATTCATTCCACCCTCGCTTACAAGAGCCCCTTCTTAAATGTCCCCCAAGTCTAATCATCTTCCAAGAGCTTTGTATACTCATGGCAAGTCACTGACATCACCCCCCCATTTGTCAACCAAATTTTTTGTGATGGCATATTCCTGTCAATTGATTTTGAGCTTCTAAGACAGAAGTCTTTTTGGTAAGGGAATTCCAGTGAAATTTGGAATCTATTTGATAACAGGCACTTGGTCCAGGTATGGCTGGCAGGTCATTAAAGCAGGAATTTAATTATTTCAAGCCATAAAAACAGCCATTCTTTCCTCCAGTCGCATTTAACCCTTTTGATCAGGATGACGTGACCATGACATCATAAAAAAAAATTGGGGTTAAGGGCCAAGTGACAGGAACATTCTGTCCTGGGACAAAATGGTTGCGGGCCGGTTGATACAAATTTGCCATCACGAGTGGATGAAAAAGACTCACCACTATTGCACAAACCTTTTGCAGTGTGATTAGAATCATTTGGCGTTTAGAAGAAGACTGCATTATTCCTATCAATAGAGTGTGGAAGGTAATGTGTATAAGCCATGACTGGTAGAGCGCTGGCTCCGGGGTGGACGCTATTTCCATACTCAGCATCATAGTCCAGCAGCACTTGTGTACATGGAAAGTAATGTATTGCCATCTAGGTAAAGCAAATCAAAAGACAAATATGGACATTATTAGATGGCAAAAAAAATTTGCAGAGGGCTGTGTGATGCGAACATGCCATCAGACAAAATGGCCTTTAACTTGACATCATGAGCGAAGGCCAGGGTGACAGAAAAGACTCGCCAAGAGTGCACAAACCTTTTGCATTGTGATTAGAATCATTTAGCATTTAGAAGGAGACTGCATTATTCCTATCAGTAAACGAGTATGGAATGTAATGTGTGTGAGCCATGACTGCTAGAGCACTGGCTCCAGGGAGAACGCCATTTCCATGCTCAGCATCATAGCCCGGCAGCACAGGTGTACATGGAAACTAGTGTATTGCCATCTCGGTAAAGCAAATCAAAAGACAAATATGGACATTATTAAATGGCAAAAAAGGTTTTTTAAAGGTTTATGCAAAATAACTTTGCAGACTTCTGGGTGATGTGAACATGCCATCATCAAACAAAAAGGCCGTGAACTTGCCATCATGAGCGAAGGCCAGGGTGACAGAAAAGACTCGTCACGATTGCACAAACCTCTTGAAGAGTGATTTGATTCATTTGGCGATTGGAAGGGGTTCTTACCATTATTCCCATAGATAAATGAATGTGGAATGTACCCAGGGAGGACCGCCATTTCCATGTTGTGCACTGTTTTCCTGGCTGCTGTGACCAATAGCACAGTTTGTATTATGGAAAATTGAAAAAATATATATTTTTCTTACACTGAATTATTTACTACATAGAGAGTTGATATGGAGTCAGTGCAAGGAAAATAAGCTATTGCCATCTGGATAAAGTAAATAAAATGTCAAATATGGCCATTGAAAAATGGCAAAAAAAAAAAAATTACACCTGATAACTTAGCAAAGGGGAGGCACAGAGTCTTGTTACTGCTCATGGTTATTTAAATGCACCTAACCAACTTGCCGCATGCCCAGGATGTTGGCTGCATAACCCACTGCCCCTATTTTCGGCACGGTGATTTCCGTGATGCAACCGGATCCAGCAGTTTAACCTTTTTGATCCTGAGTGGGTTAGGCCTACATTTTGAATTATTATTTTTTGTCACAGGCCATGATATGGGGTTATCCTCAAACTACTCATAGAAACCTTTTATTTGTGCCTTTGTTTTGTAGGTACTTTGATATATTTGATTTTTTCTTCTTTTTTATTACATTCATGAGAGTTAGAATAAGAAACTTAGGTTGGCAAGCTGCATTCTGAAATATATGACTACAAAATATATATAAAATACCTATCGTGTTTCAGGGTTCGTACGGGTCCTGGAGAATCATGGAAAATCATGGAAAATGAAATTGAAATATCCAGAACTGGAATATCAGGGGATTTTGTCTTCAAGACTGGAATATCATGGAAATTTAGTGTTTGTGCCTTTTTAAATATTTTGAAAGTCTAACTTAGATTTATTTTTCTTATTATTTTTAATTTTAAGTCTTCAGAAAGAAATCAGAATAAGCTTTGGAAGATTGAGGTAACTAATGGTCAGACTCTGTGCATAACTGTAAAAATACAATATACATTCTTTTGATAATATAGTGAGGTGCATCAATAGTTTTTTGGAAGGTTTATGATGCCAATCCTATGTTACTTCATTTACAGCTCAAAGGACATGGCTGAAATTTGTGCTAATTGATGTATGAATGTTAGATAAAAATTATGAAAGATAATCTGGGTGATCAGAAATTTCATCAGATTTAGTATTTTTGTGCTCAAATTTATTGGCCAGAAAAAGGGGAAGCAGCTGCTAGTATGTTTCATAATCATGAGAATTTAATCCACTGACACAAGGTAAGCACATATACATGCACTCTACATTATGATTTTGTTTCAGTAAAAAGGGAGTTTCTTGGAAACTGTTTACCTCATTCCTTGATGAATATTGGGGAAAAGAGCTTGATTTCTGTTATGATTATTATTGTTATTAACATTACTTTGATAGTGATTATTATGATGATATCAATTATGTAAATAGCAATAGAACAGTAATAAGCATTTAAGAGATTTTTTTTTTTTTTATAACGAAAATTCAAGGAATGGGATCAAGTAAATAGTAGCTGATTCCTTGGTAACAGAACACATATGGAGAATTCTGTGTGCAAAAAGAATGCTAAAACAAAACAGATTATCAAACACATGTAAAAGTACTTGTGGTGTAAAGTATTCATAGTTAGCCTACATCCTGCAGTTGAATATGAAAGAAGGATTATGATGATAAGTTTGGACAAGTGAACATCTAGACCTATCTTTAATTCTAAAATGAACAGATAAGTTTAACAGAAAAGTTTAAGTGGTGTTAGAGGGCTGTAGTGTGCATTTTGTAAATAAGAAATGGCAAAATGCATAAATAAAAAATTGTCACTGCTTGCACTGTACAGCGCAAAACACAAGGGACATGGTTCAGAACTTCTGTTGTATTCATGCAGTTGTAGATTAGAATGAAAAGAAAGAGCACTTAACATATTTTCTATTTTCATATTACAGCTGATGGCATAGCACTTGGAGCTGCAGTCTCATCATCACACACAGATGTTGAAATGATCGTGTTTTTCGCCATCATGCTGCACAAGGTAGAACTCCTACTTTTAGATGCATTTGTTTCATCTATTGAGTGATCATAATCCTTAGGTAATTTCTGTAGAATGCTCACATTTGCATTACAAGCTACAAGTATAGATCTGAACAGCATTCATCCAGTGCTTCTATTTTCTAGTATGTTTTGTGGCTGTTATTATTTTTTGCAACAAAGATATCATTAACAGACTGTATCTATAAACAGGCTCCTGCAGCATTTGGGCTTGTGACCTTTTTGTTGCATGACGGACTAGAAAGAAATCAAATTAGGCGACACTTGCTTGTGTTCGCCCTTGCTGCCCCCATCGGTGCTGTGGTCACATATGTTGCAATTGTCCAGGTAAATATCATTTCTGCTACCATATTCTGTGGTAGCTTTGGCAGCTGTGGAGTGTTGTTCTCTTTCATTCTTTTCCTTTATTGTCCTGACAGATTGAATCTAAGAAAAGTCTTGTCTGTTCATAAAAATGCATTCAGGAAAGAAAAGAAAAATCTGTGGAGATTCATACATTTTACAGGTGAAAAGAGAGTGCTTAGTGCACAATAACATAAAAACATTGATTTGATTATTTGATTTGATAGTGATAGCACAATACTCTTCATCAACGAAAATTTACTGTACAGACGTTAAATTTCCAGAGTGGCACCGAGTCCTTCTCATCGTCCCACAGTACAGGCATCGCTATGCTCTTCAGTGCTGGGACCTTCCTTTATGTTGCCACGGTACATGTCCTGCCAGAGCTCACCAGCCACAGCCATGAGGGAGGAGGGGGAGGCAACCATTTCTCCCGGAAACAGTTGCTGGCTCTCATTTGTGGATCTTTGCTGCCTCTGTTCCTCACGTTTGGCCACCATCACTAGGCATTTTGTCTCCTTGCGTTATTTTTCATGGGCTTACCATATCTAATGTCTGAGGCGTCTTTCAGGTGATATTTGAATATTTGAAGTATTTTGGGCATTCCGGTACCTTTAGAACATGTTCTGTGGTGTGACTGGATGTTGAAAGCCACCTCAGCGACACGGGGCCTCCTGTGCCAGTGATTGTACATGGATTGAAAAAAAAGAATAGTGCTGCTCCTTTAAGACAAATGTTCATTAGTGAGCTGCTCTTCAAGCAACATTGGCAAGAGACCCTTTGCAAGAACATTCCACTGTGTGGATGGACAGTCTTGTGTGTCGTGAGTTGGTACTTCTCCTGTCCTTTTGTTTATTCTGGTGCAAGCACTGATGTTTTGGTTACCTTTTAGATGCAAATGAATTATAGTTAGAAAATTTTAGTGTTTTTAAGGAATATGCACAAGTCTTCTCTTCTTTCTTTTTTTATAAGGATTTATGGATATGATTGTTAGATTTTGTTTATTAAACTGTCTTACAGTTTTTGTTGTTTATTAGTAATGGTGCCTCTTTAAAACTACCAAGGTAGTCATTCATCCCCACATTAAAGGTTGTCAGGCAAAGCAGTCATTTTTATCACCATATTAGTTATTGTCATACAGAAGCCAGCTGAAATATTAAGGCTGAATGAATTTGCAGGTTTGAGATATATATGATTTATCTTCTCCATGAAGATAAAACTGATTTTAGAGATTTACCGTTGTATTTTTGAACTGAGGAACAGTTTTTGTATATCACACTCCCATAAAGGCACAGGTTGTGAACATAATGTAGTTAACTGCACTGAAATATAGTGAAATGCTGCTCATTTTTATTACACATTTTAGAGTTAATTTAGCTTTCACTAATAGATATATGCAGTCAATCCAAGGATTTTTATCATTTACAAAGGTTTTGCAATGAAACATGGCAGTTGTCGCCCTGTTAATAGAAGTGTGTATGAGTTTTAAACATTCCTTAGAGCGAAAGGGAAAGATACTTGATACTTCTGCTTCATTTTTTCCCCTTTTTCTTTGCTGTCACAAAATCATTTTTCTATTGCTCCGTTAAGTCTACAGTGCATTGCAAGATCATGAAAAAGTAAAATGGGAATAAGACAGATATGTAGTTTTTCAAAAATGGGATGTTAATATTTTCACATTGCAATATACTAGCATTGATGTATATGATATTATTATTGGTATTATTGTAATTATTATTATTATCATTACTATTATTATTTTTTTAGTAATGCTATTATTATTATTATTATTATTATTATTATTATTATTTATACTTTTTCTCATTGTAATGAACTCCAATACCAGTGCAATTTAAAATATTGTTAATACTGTTATTAATCTAAAAATTGTCTATATGATTATTATTATCATCACTTTTATAACAGTCATTACATCATGAAGAACATTATTATCACCATTTTCACCGAGATCACAACTGCCACTATCATTACCATTATTAGTTGTACTAATATCAAAACTTTACTAATTGTAATTGCTGCATATTATTCATTGCTATACAGATGTGACTGTGATACATATATAGATTTTTTTTTTGCAAAGCATAGTCCAACCCTCCCCACAAAAAGTGGGAAGTCTACCAGACTAAATTAATAGACTCTGCCTAATTTTGATTAATGTTTTGGGGTTATTTCCCGATGGATCTTTTATTTTTTGATAGTTATTAATCAGTTATTACTAAAAAGATATAATCATTTTAAGTATTTATATTTATTCTAGACCAGTGTCATTAATTTTCCCTTATTTATGTGGCCTGATGAACATGTGTATGAGTGTGTGTTGGAAATATGAAGGTCCTTTTAAATTACTCTCTTCTTTCTCTTTACATTTCACTTTTTTGTTTGTATGGTATTTGGTGTGTTTTGTTTTCTGTTTTTGTTTGTTTAATTTTGTCAGGGAATTATTTGAGCCTCATCATTTATATATTTTTGTCTTCCTTTACTGTAATTATCAATTGCAGTGGATCAGTCCATAGAACTGACAACTGGATGTAAATGCATTTCCAAGATCAAACATTTTGAATAATACTTTTGTCCATTTCTTTCTCCCTTCCTTTAACTTGGAGTCCAGAGGATGAAGAGTGAACTATTTTAAGAAAAAATGAGACTAGTGTAATAGCCTGAAGTGCTTGACTAGTTACTTTTAGTCTACATTTGGCATTAGCTGTTACCTTATAGGGTGAACTGGAACAACAATGTAATTACTTTGGTCAAAGCTTACCTATTTTGTTAAATGAAGTAAATGTTACTGTGCATAAACTGACAGTCTAAAGGTAGCCTGTTTTTCAATGAAAATAGTAAAACTGTGGCCAAATTTTATATATCATTGTCAAAATATGGATGCTGATGTTTTTACATGTATTGTTTTATTATACATGATTATATAATCTTAACATGTTTATTACATACATATCTTCTGACACACACACACACACATATATGTGTATATATATATGTCCATTGCTTTATCTAGTTATTAATCTCTTCCTACCACTAGACATACCAGTTTTATGTTGTCTTTCCTCCTCCCACAAAAGCTATGTGTTTGTCATTCCTTCTTCA
>NC_091568.1:11084645-11097145 GCF_042767895.1 Penaeus vannamei
GGAGATGATCGGAAGACTCTTAGGGCCAAGCGTAGACCGCAATGGTGTACTGGATCAAGCTGAGGGAGAAGAAAGCAGAGACAGAAGAATGTATATGGCAGCCATAATCAAGGGTGGAGAGGATTAGGGTAATGTGTAGATGGAGGAGTGTTTTGCGGTCTGATCCCCAGGATAGGCGAGAGAGGGTTTGTAGGAGTCGAAGGCGATGGCGGGCTGTAATGCAGAGGATATGATCTCGCCAAGATAGCTTGGAGTCAAAAATAACTCCAAGAAACTTGCCGGAAGATCGGGATTGGAGAGGGGTATCATAAAGGAAGAGTGGGGGTTAGGAGCCTATACGTATATATATATATATATATATATATATATATATATATATATATATATATATATATATATATATATATATATGAAATATATATATATAATTTTTATTTATTTATTAGGTTTTAGAGGTAGAGAATCGAAAGCCGTGGTTGGTAGCCCAAAAAGGGATTAGTGTTACTGACGATTGGATAAGTTGATGGAAAACGTACGGATGGGTCAAAGGGAAAGATAGCTAGATCATCTACAAATAGTGATGTTCTGATTCTTGATGGTAAAGCTGAAACTGATCCGTTTACAGCTATGCGGAACAGTGTGGTTGCTTTAGTACACTGCCTTGTGGAACACCTTCGAATTGAGGAAAAGAAAGGGAAGGAGAAGAGGCAAACCTGATACTGAAGGTACGGCCAGAAAGAAAGGATAAAAAAAAAAAAAAGAAGAAACGTTTCCACGTATGCCGTGGAAAGATAGCTGTTGTAGTATATGGTGCCGCCAAGTAGTATCATATGCTTTTTCGAGATCGAAAAAGAGAGCTAGTACTGACTCTGGCCGTGCAAATGCTGATGTGATTAATTTTTCTACATACGCTAGTGGATCAGCTGTGCTTCTGCCGCGACGGAATTCGAATTGATTTGGTGAAATAATTTGGTGATAATCAATGTACCACATTAATCTGAAGTTTATCATCCTTTCCATTAATTTGCATAGGCAAATTGTAAGGGCTATGGGGCGGTAGTCTTGGGGAAGAGTACCTGTTTAGTTAGGTTTTAGGATAGGTAGTACTATGACTTCCCTCCAGTAGGGAGGAAAGTTTCCAGTCGTCCATATATTATAGAATATTGAATGAAAGACAGATAAGGAAGTGGGTGAGAGGTATCGTAGCATATGGTAATATATACAGTCTGGGCTTTCATAGGTATTGCGGCATGACTGAAGTGTTTTGTAGATTTCAGAAGAAGAAAAGGGTGCATTATAAGGTTCTGCAGATGACAGGGAGAAGGAGATATGAGTGCTGCAGATGACAGAGAAGGAGATATGAGTGCGCTCTTTGTCTTATTTCAAGAAAGAGAAGTGAGGAGAAAGGTGAGAGCCACTACTGACCTGGTAAAAAAATAAATAAATAAAAAAATAAAAAGGTTCAGTAGCTACTTGAAGAGAGTCAGATGAGGTTATTATGAATTTGGAGAACGGGGCCAGGATGAGGAGGATGTTTTCCTGATTATTTATGGATCCGCCGCCAGATAGCAGAGATTGGTTTGGAGGATGTTAAGGAGGATAGATAGCTGTATGGGTAGAAATGGATGCCTGAGAGGTAGGAGGAGGAGTGTGTGGGGATTAAGGTATGGGATCAGAGGGTGGAGGTGACAGTGTAGTATCAAGAAATTCATCATGGGAAGTGGGATCAGGGGAAGGATGTGAAGGTACAGTATCTGGAGGTTCATCAAGAAAGGTGGGTTCTGAGGAATGACATTGTGATAGAAGGGTTTCACGTGTGTATCTAGAAGGGATTGGTAAGGTTCGTAGGCAAGGAAGGGTTTTTGGTGTGGGTAAGGGTGGAGGAGTGGATAGGGTGTGTTGGGAAGGTGTAGGAGGAAGAGGGGTAGGGGGGGTGTGAGGAGGGGGAGGATGGATTTCGGCGGTCACATTGAATGCAGCCGGAATCTGGGTAGAGAAATTGATGGATGGCTAAGAGGGAGGAACTTTCTCTTGTGTCATAGAAAGTTTCTAGTGTCCTCAAGGGATTCTGGGGAGGATCTGGGTGGGGAGGTTTGGGAAAAGAAGGATCTTTTATGGGGAGGTGAAGAGGAGATCGGTGTGGGATGGGATCTGGTAGGAGAGGATAAGGTGGGGCGTTTGGGTTGTCTGATGTGATAGAAAAGGTGTGAAGTACGAAGAGACATAGGGGAAGCTGTGGATATTGGAGTGTCTGGACTGAGGATGGAAGAAGGATTTGACCGGGAGACAGGGGAAGTAGAGGTGGGAAGTATAGGAACAGGGGAAAGTGGTGCTGAAGATGTTGAGACCACTTGGGTAGAGTGGATGGGAGTGGAGTGAAGTAAGGTATTGGAGTAAGGAGTGATTGAAAAACCTCGTCCTCATGCTTCTTGTCTAGCCTCTCGTAGATTGAGGCCTAGTTTGAACGGAGATGACCAGGTTGAGCACATAGTGGGCAGCGGCTGTGGACCGATATTGCTTTGCAGGGTGGTCAAAACGCCAGCATTTCTGACATTGACGGGGTGGGGGTTGATATGATCCGAAGATTCCGATCCTATATAGACCTTATGGGGAAGTTCGTGTCTACGAAAAGTAAACGGCAATATTGATGGTGGCTTACGATTGCCTCTGGGGGAAATAAAGTAGCATTCTACTGCTACAGCATCGTATTCAGTGAGGCAAGTAAGCAGGTCGTTTTCACAGTCTGTCCAGTTTTTTTCACAGACAAGGCAATCAATTGAGGAAATGGAAACAGTTCCAGTACATGTATTAAGGGAGGGGTGAGGTAGAACAGGTATAGGTTTGTCAATGAGGTCAACCAGGGTAGATAGTGCTTGGGCTTGAATCTCAGATGTAGCTGTAATGAAACCTGAGCAATTAGGAAAACTTTGCTTGTTTTTGGAGGCATTGTTGAAAGAGTAGGGTATTATCGGGTTGAGGGGCTGTTGGGAGAACTATAGAGAATCGATACCACTTGGCTGTTCTAAAGAGATTACGCAAAAGGTTTGAGGAAGTGTAGAGCGACGAGGATGGGTGGAGGAGGGAGTGGTGTATTACGGAGGTGTGGACGATAAGGTTGAAGAGTTGTAATATGACAGGAGGTAGAACGTGAAAATGATTGTTCAAGAAGTGGACTGGAAGATGTTGGGAGTGAGGATGAGATGTCTTTCAAGGGTTGAGTTGCAGCCTGGGTAGATGATTCGGGATTCGGGTTGGTAGTGTGTGTAGAGGAGGGAGGTGTACTAACAGTGGTCGGAGCCGTGGTCAAAGGCGAGTCAGGGGTCGGTAAACTAGAGGAGTTAGATTCAGAGAGGCTAGTTGATAAAGGGGCAAGCCTCAATGCCCTCGTAAGGGTACAAAACCTTCATTACTGGCCATGGTAAGGCTGACATTTGTGGGGAAGGTAAAAAGGTCCACCCCTCAGAGTTACCATAAAGGGTAAGAGTTAAATGATTTACCAAGGATTACCGTGCCCATGGCTCCCTGAGGCCGTTCATGACTGGCGCAAGGTCAGCCTTTCATCCTTTCAAAACGACTTTTACACCTTAGGAATTGGATAGGGTTGGGGAAGATAAGGGAAAGGAAGAGGAAGAAAAGACCGTGCAAAATCAGCTGAGGTCCAAGGGGGTCCTCAGTCTCTGTCTCCCCACAACAACAACGGGCAAGGGATTGGGAGGCCACTAACTCGACATAATTGCAACGATTTGGCGTTGCAGATAAAGCTGGTAATCTTTGAGATTGATTTATATATATATAAATATCTAACACATTTTTTGGAGAAAATGTAAATATGATAAATAAGAAAAACTACATGTAAATGTATTCTAGTAACGAGATTTGAATTGGCTGAACTGATCAGGAAAACCTGCTGTTTCTCCGGGGAAATGAAAGTAATTTTAGGATTGCTTCGAATCTCTAAGTGTGTTTTAAAATACCTTTCCGAATATGTGTCCAGCTATCTGTATCTCATGTTTCTGTACTGCCGAAATTTCTTCTTTTTTTGTATGTCATTTATTATCATATTTACTTTCGAAATTTCGCTGTATTCGTTCTCATACATGTGAAAACTGCTATAAAATACTGGGTAGGCTTTTAATGATCAATTTCGGGTGCAATTTTGGGAGACCAGATAATATAGTTTTTTTTCGTAAGAATATTTCTGTTGTTGGAAATGGAAACAGATCGAAAATGTAACTATTTTATTTCTTCATGGCGATACAAGGACTTAAAAACGGTAAAACATATCCTTCACTGTGTTATTGAAGACTAGCAGGACTAGGTTGACCCAAGGATTCAGGCATTTCGATGGAAGAAATGAATTATTTTTCCATGAACTGTGATCTTGTTCTCCCTCATTCTTGTTTCTGTTTTTGTTGATTTGTTTTTCGTATGCACTTTCTCTTTTCCATGTACTAGATCTAGCATGAGTATGCAATGTATGTTTTACTGGGAGGAAGGTTTACTTTTTTCAAGGAGAATGAGTCTAAAATCTGAAGAAGTTACATGTATGTTTTCTGTCTTCTCTCCCCTTCGTTCGTCTTTTCCCTTGATTCATTTCACTTCTCCGATGGTTAAGGATCGCTATGATTCTCAAAATCCGCAATTGGAAACTCATCGCTCAAAGAAGACTAGATTCTATTTGCAGCGTGGGTGAAAAGGAGGAAATATTCCCTTCATCTATGTATTTACGTACTTTTCCTAGATTTCCAATCGCTGCTTCCCCATGCCCGAGAACCCTGTGGCAAAAGTGTAGTGGATTCTACCCTCCATTCGTCCACTTGACTGCCCTGGAAAGTCGAAGTCAACCGCCAGCTCAAGTCTTCCCGCGCAGGAAGAACGGAAAGAGTAAAAAGAGAACGCCATTTTAACTGAAGGTGTACACGTAAATTGAGAAACATTTATATATGATCAATAGCAAGTTGAACATGTATATATAATGGTTGGTAATTGATACCTCGAGATGAATGGAACAGTTATCAAAAGGCCCTTGTGTGTGTTTCATGGATGTCGCTGTGCAAAGATCTGACTCGATGAACCGACATGTTTTCAATGGATCGTCGGACTGCTATGATTCTTAGTGAGATAAAGGCGTTTATGAAATCTCTGCTGGTAAGCACCATCTTGATTGTCGGTCGAGAAGCTCCCTATTTTCTTTTCCTGTCTTTTCCTTTACGAACTCTCTCGCTAAGCCTGTTTTATATTCTAATTTTGTTTCCTAACGTTTGTTTCTTATACTGACAGCCTTCATTTTTATGCAGCTCAAGTTGCTGTCTTATCAGTCTTTGTTTTACTCGCTAATTATTCTAATAGAAAGCTAATCTCGCAAGACTGGATAACATCTTTGTAAAGACGCGATTTCCATAATCATTCGTGTGTGTGTCGGCTCGCCGTTGACCTTCGCAGCTCTCCAAGGGGCCTTGTCTCCTGCTCCCTTCACAGCTCGTTCTCGGAGTTGACGTTGGCGGCGCTTTCAATAATTCCATCATCCAGCTGGAACAGAAATAGATACTTTCAAGTTAAAGTGTTGGCATCGCCTTGCGTGCTGAAAATTCACAGAATTCGATTCCATATGAATACATCTTATGCAGCAATGAAACTATAGATTTCTTTGGTGCATGTCTACATGCTTTACAGATATTTTAACTTGTACAGACATAGAGACTTTAGATTTGGTTGAGAACAACGTTAAGTCATAAACCATGAATTCAAACTTGGTGTGAAACTATTCTTGTGTTCAGGTTAACAAAGGCAACGATCCCCTTTAGCGAACATGCCCGAACACATGCATTTAAAAACTGGATATCTTTTGTTGGAGTCAACAGTTGCAATCTCCTGCGTGTGATATATTTCCTTGGCAGTAATTCATCTTTCAACCGCGCCTTTCAACCTCCTGGATATTCTTAAGAATACCATCTGTATATCTATCTATCTATCTATCTATCTATATATATATACATATATATGTATATATATATATATATATATATATATATATATATATATATATATGTATGTATGTATGTATGTATGTATAAGTATATATATGTATGTATATATATATATATATATATATATATATATATATATATATATATATATATATGTGTGTGTGTGTGTGTGTGTGTGTGTGTGTGTGTGTGTGTGTTTGTGTGTGTGTGTGTGTGTGTGTGTGTGTGAGTGTGTGTGTATCTATCTATCTATCTATCTATATATATATATATATAATATATATATATATATATATATATATATATATTGATTTATGCATATATGTGTATATGCTAGTTATTTATTTATGTAGATACACATACATACTGTAGATACATACATACATACATATATACTTGCTTACATACGTACATACATTCAAACATACATACACACACATATTTACATGTGTGTTTGTGTGTGTGTGTGTGTTTATATATATATATATATATATATATATATATATATATATATATATATATATATATATATATATATATATATATATATTCACACTAGCTTGTTTTTTTCTGTCTCATGTAACGGCAACTAAGGGTATTAATAATTAAATCAATACTTAGAAAAAAAACTAATTATGGACGAAAAGGGTTATTACGCAGTCACGTAATTTTGAAGAAAAAATTATTTATTACAAGGATACCACGAGAAACAGACATAGGGGCGACGGGCTTAAATCCTTCAGAAAAGGAACTATTCTCCAAGGTCTTGAAAAAATTGTCTCGTGACATACAATTTTCCCTCTATTTTAGAAAAAAGGGGAAAAAAATATGATGGATGAGAATAACGATGAGTAAATAAACTAAACATGGGAAATCAAAGCAGCAGTTTTTATATGAAATGAATGTTCGTGAGTTGTTTACGAACCTACTACATATTATGCAGTCTCTCTCTTTTTTTCTTTTCTGTTTTCTTTTTACGAATATAATTACAATTCATAATGCATGTGAATAGATATTTCAATTATATTCGTGTTAAAGCTAAGAAATCTTTACATACATTCATACATATACACTTGCATACATACATATTGTACGAACACATACTGTAATACATACATACATACATACATACATACTGTAATACATACATACATATGTATATATACAACATACATATATACATACATATATATATACTTACATACAAATATTTCTGTACTTGATAAATGGGCATACAAAGAGGGAAATAAAGTGAAGAAAACTAAACATTTAAGTAGAAAAAATGAAAGATTCAGAAGGTATAAGCAAGAAAATAAAGTATATTTTTACAAATGGAAGCACCAAACATGTGAGAAGAAAGAGAAAGACACATATATACGAAAAGAAAGGACAATAGAAAGGTGAATGGAAAGTTACATTACAAATTTACAAAGTGTAAGTTACGGATTTTTTATGTGATTTATCTCTGATAGAACAAACAAAAATCAGATCTTGACTACTGCCAATAGCTATTTCTTAACACAGAGGTAGGTTTCAAGCCTAAAAAAACACATACATATATTACACAGTCATGCATTTTTATCCATGCCATCTAAACCCCTACATAGGCTTCATGCATGAATATAATAAATACAAACTCTACATTAGTAATAAGAAACTGGAGTTTATATATAATGTCCCTTTCGACCTTTATCTTCATGCTGTTTGACGAGCAGAGAAAACTTTAGCTTGGAGGAGCGTGAAGGATGCCTGAGTATATGAAAACGTACTGGAACTCTGTAGCATGCCCTGTCCTTTCAATAACAGCTTTGAGCTTATAGAGGATGTGTCTATTTTTTCTCTATTCTATTTGCTTCCGTTTTACTAGGAATTTTGTGTTTGCATTCACCAACAAACGCTTAAGAAAAGCATATCCAAATCCGTCGTATAGGTATTTCGTAAGCATATTAGTTCAAATGTCTAAAAAAGCTCTCAGTTGTTTAACACTCTCTCTCTCTCTCTCTCTCTCTCTCTCTCTCTCTCTCTCTCTCTCTCTCTCTCTCTCTCTCTCTCTCTCTCTCTCTCTCTCTCTCTCTCTCTCTCTCTCTTTAGGAAGCTGAATTTCAGAGGAAGAACGGGGCGTGATTGAGTGACAGAATGCAAGAATCAAATCAGTTCGTCATAACGTACCAAAAGTAACTGGCCAATCAAAGAATAGTATTTAGATGACGTCACACTAAATGAGTTGTTCTGATTGGCTGCCTAATAGTCTGGCACCTCTGTTACGGGCACAAGATCTGAAACATGTTCATGGCGTTACAGACGAGAAATTATTCCCGCCATAAAGCATCGTCAATTCGCTTTGCCTTCAATAAAGCTCAAGACAGAGTGGCGTTCAGTTTTTTCTTCGCGCTTTCAACTGAATAAAAAAAGAAAAAGTGGTTTTTGATTTATCATTATAAATATATTCTTTCAGATGCTAAATTTTATACAGCCAAATAAAACGGACAACTGACGAAAAATGATCACATGCAGCACGTGATAGAAGGGGTGCCGTGGCGTGCAAGAATAACAAAGAGATCACGATGAAGTATCTATCAGTTTAGGAAGAAATTAAAGAAATAAACCTGATATGAATAACTCGATAAATGCAGTTTTGTCGGCTTGGATAATATGATAACCTATTATTATCATTGCTATTATTATTATTATCATCACTATTATCATTATTGTCATTACTATTACTATCATTGCTATATATATGCTATATCATTATCATCGTTATATACTATTATTATCATCATCATTGTTACGTACTATTATCATTATCATTATTATATTGAAACAAACGAATCGTGAATTAACAAATGACGATACAGAAGAGTGAGGCGCAAACAAAGAAAACAAAGAAAAAAGCCATAAAATTAAACAAACTATTGATGGATTGTTTGAATAGGATCTGATCTGGAATAGAGCTGTCTGTACAGTCAAAGAAACCTCCATTACGCGTTCACAAACATGTTTTCGTGATAATGATGATTGATTTTGTTTTCTCGTGTCACATCACATTCACTGAGGATTATGTTCTAGGGACCATTTATATAAAAAAGTAACGAAACAGGAAAAAAAAACAAGAGGATAATAAATAATAAGAACAAGTTGAAAAGCGGTTCTGACAGAGCTGTTGGTATGAAAAGGTATATTTTTACCAATAATAGCAAATAAGTAGACAAAAACTACGATAGCGTGATAATACAAATAGAATGAGCGATGAGAGAGGGATGCAAATGTGAATCAGCAAGTTGCAATAAATGCAGTAGGTAGGCGGCAGAAGAGAGGAAGGGAGAGGAGAGAGAGAGAGAGAGAGAGAGAGAGAGAGAGAGAGAGAGGGAGAGAGAGAGAGAGAGAGAGAGAGAGAGAGAGAGAGAGAGAGAGAGATGGGGAGGGGGAGAAGAGAGAGAGAGAGAGAAAGAGATGGGGAGAGGGAGAAAAGAGAGAGAGAGGGAGGCGAGAGGGGGATTGAAACAGAAAAACAGGCAGACAGAGACAGACATAGACAGAGAGGATGGATGAACAGGCAACCATACAAACAAATCAAACACAGGGAAACCTAAGCAGATAAGAGAGAGAGAAAAAAAAACTAAAAACTAAGAAAAAAAAAGAAAACCAACAACCAGTACCACCCCCTATAATAAGAAAATAAATACATAAATAAAAATTACAAAAGAAAAGCCAGGAAAGACCAGAAAGAGCCAGAGAAGAAAGCCAAAGAGAGCACAAAGGCACGTATAAAGCCAGCGGGCGGGAAACCGTGCGAGTGCGTTCGAACGTGAGGCGTCGCGAGCGAAGCCACACGCGACAGATTGGGACGACGGGCGGGTTCACCAGCTACCCACTGTTTGACACATGGTAGGCGTGGGCGGCATGGGCGAAGTGGGTGGATGAGAAGGCCCGGTTGCGAGTGGTGACGGGCGGCAGAGTGGAGGTGTGTACGAGGCTGATCCAGTCCAGTTCCTCCGTCTTCATGAACTGTGATGTAACATGACCAATATTTTTGACGTGAACGATTGGATCTCATGTGGTGGTCGTCTTTTGTTTCATGTCTGTCATTTGTGCCGTTTTGCGGTTTTACGATTTTATTATTATTATTAACATGATTATTACCATTATTATTGTTGCTGCTGTATTTATTATTATTATTATTGTTATTGTTGTTATTATTATTATTATTATTATTATTATTATTATTATTATTATTATTATTAAAATTACTTTGGTTATTGTTATTATTATTATTATTATTATTATTATTATTATTATTGTTATTATTGTTATTATTATTATCATTATTATTATTATTATTATTATTATTATTATTATTATTATTATTATTATTATTATTATTATTATTATTATTATTATTATTATTATTATCATCATCATTATTATCATTATTACTATTATTATTATCATTATCGTTATTATGATTATTATCATTATTATTATTATTATTATTATTATTATTATTATTATTATTATTATTAACATTATTATTGTCATCATTATTATCATTATTATTGGTATCATTATTAATATTGTTATTAACATCATCATCGTCATTGTTATTATCATTGTTATTATTTTTTTATTATTATCAATATCATTATCATTCTTGTTATTCTTATTCTTATTATTGTTATCATTAATATTATCATTAGTGTTGTTATTATCATTATTAGTGTTACTATTATTATCATTATGATTCTGATTATTTTATTATCATTATTATCATTGTTATTTTTATCATTATCATTATTGTTATTATTATTATTATTATTATTATTATTATTATTATTATTACTATTATTATTATCATCATCACCATTATTACCATTGTTAATATTATTATTATCATTATCATCGTCATTATTATTACTATTATCATTATCATCATTGTTATCATCATTACCATTCTTATCAATTTAACACTATCATCATCAACCTTTTCGCAATTAAGGCAATATATAATCTCTCCTTGTTTTTGCCTTCTTTATCGTTATTTAATCAAGATAATTCAAACCAAAACACAAGAGAGCAGATTTTTTTTTCTAAGTGAAAAGAATATGCAAACAAACTGAAGGAGGCAGCACAGGTATGTTGAGTGTATGCAGATGTGTGTATCCTAATTGTGTGTTTGTGTGTGTGTGTGTGTATGTATGTATGTATATATATGCACACACACACACACACACACACACACACACACACACACACACACACACACACACACACACACACACACACACACACACACACACACATATATATATATATATATATATATATATATATATATATATATATATATATATATATATATATATATATATATTATATATTTATATAAATATATATATATATACATATATATATATATATATATATATATATATATATATATATATATATATATATATATATATATATATATATATATATATATATATATATATATATATATATATATATACATACATGTATACATGTAAGCATACTTTTGTGATTTGTTTAGCTACCATTAATGTGAAAGTCGAGTACAGACTCATAAACTCAATTCCCCAGCTATCTAAATATAGACTGATTTCTAAAACTCACAAAACAAAAACAAAACAAATAAAAGGTAGAAAAAGACACGATCTTAGAACATTCCTCAAATCCACCTCCAGTGTGCCGTAAGGTACATTTGGCTTTTTAGATATATGTTTTTTTTTTTATATATATAATTTTTGATCACAGAAAGGTGTAGGAAACCTATCGTGGTCACACAGTCAATGTGTCGACACTCTTGTTCATAACTCAAGATCAGAAAGGTGTGCTATCGAAGTTGCTCAGAACAAGGAAAGATGATAAAAAAGATAAATGAAGAAATAAAGATAAAGCATGAAATAAGTGAAAAAAATGGGGAATTATGTGAGTAAGGAAAGAGCATTCCTCTTTTCTTGAGCCATAAAGATAATCACTGAAGGAGCAACAATGGCTTTAAAAAGTAGGATTTATTTGACGATTGCGGAAACCTCAAAATGCGCGGGAAAATACTCACAAACAATAGCACAACAATAAAGGACAGCAAAATAGTTAATTAAGCTTAACATTTCAATGAAACACTAAACATGGAGCGAGCGAATTAGAAGAATAAAAATCCATCTACAAGTAAAATATCTTTATACGCATCCAGCAGCAGCAGTAAGTTTTTATATTCAAGATCTCTTAGATAAACGACACACGTTTTTCTTACCGTCTCCACTTCGTCGGCGTCAGTGTTGCGAGCGCGCATGCGGCCGGCACTCCTGGCGCTGCGTTGCTTGGCACTCTGGACCCGCTGAGTCAGGATCTGAAGAGGCGGGAAAAGAATGAGAAAAATAATATACACAAGATATGTAAATGAAGACAAATTATATACTGCATGTTTATGTGTGTCGGTGAGTGGGATAGGTTTGCATGTTAAAAATGAAAATTAACATTTTTTTTTTTTTT
>NC_091568.1:11102145-11109645 GCF_042767895.1 Penaeus vannamei
AAAATATTTCCCCATATCTATACTAAAGGAACGTCCTTTAATCACTATATCTCTTACATTAATACATCTATAAATCCGCATACACTCTCATTTCTCTAGCATTCACACCTTACCGTAAATACAATTATCTTTTAGCCTGTTTATCCTTTTCCTCCCTCGTTTGCTCCCTCATTCATCCTCCATAATCCACTATCCACTTCATTTCGATCATCCAACGTATCCAACCCGCAGAGGATATCCACACCTTCACACTTCATTATCCTTTACCCTATTTTCATTATCCTTTTAACCCGAATCCAACGTAACCAACCCGCAGAGGATAGCCACACCTTCACACTTCATTACTTCATTATCCTTTACCCCATTTTCATTATCCTTTTAACCCGAAGCCGTTCTCTTATCCGTCCTTCACCTCATCCTTGATCCAACATCCAACCACCACCCAGTTTTCACATCAAGCACGCATGCAGAGAGAGAGGGCTGTGTGTGGGTCGATCGCTATACATTCGCTGTGGTGTTTTCCGTGAAGATTGAAATGTCAGCTGAGCGAATCGAAGAGGGGAGGGAGGGGAGAGGGAGGGAGAGGGAGGGGAGAGGGAGGGAGAGTGAGGGGATGGGAGGGAGGGAGAGGGGAGAGGGAGGGGAAGGGAGGGAGAGGGAGGGAAGGGGGGGGAGGGAGGGGTGGGATGGGAGGGCGAGGGAGGGAGAGTGAAGGGAGAGCGAGGGAAGGGAGGGAGAATGAAGGGAAGGGAGGGAGAATGAGGGGAGAGGGTGGGAGAGGGAGGGGAAGGGGGGGGGAGTAAGGGTATGGGAGGGAGAGGGAGGGAGAGGAAGGGAGAAGGAGGGAGAGTGTGAGGGAAGGGAGGGAGAATGAGGGGAAGGGAGGGAGAGTGGGAAGGGAGAGTGAAGGAATAGGGGGAGAGTGAGGGGGAGGGAGTGTGAAGGAATAGGGGGGGAGTGAGGGGAAGCGAGGGGAAAGGGGAAGGAGGTATCGAGAGGGTAAGGGGAAGTGGTGAAAAGGATGGGGAGGGAGAAGGGAGGAGTGGGAAGGAGTGGGGATGAGAAGGGGAGGGGAAGGAAAAGGGGTACATCGAGGGAATATGGGGAAGTGGGGGTAAAGGTGAGGGTATGAGAAGAAGTTAGGAAAGAGGAGAGGGGAGAGGGGAAGGAGGAGGGGAAGTCGGAGTGAACAGGTGATGTGAAAAAGAGGAATGGGAGGGGTGGGGGGAGAGGGACGACCAGGTAGATCAGAAGAAGTGAAAGGAGGTGAAGGGAAGGGGAAAAACTGCAAAAGATGGGGAAGGAAACCAGGGTACGAAGGAAGAGATTAAGGGGAAAGAAAGGGAGAAGGAGTGAGGGAGTGAGAGGGCGAAGTTAGTAGAGGGGTTTCATGAGTGTCTAGAGTAAAGGGTAGGAGTTAGCGAGGTGACAGAAAGGGTGACAGAAAAAGAGGGAAATTGGGGAAAGAGGGAGACGGAAGGAGTGGGGGTGAGAGGGGAGAGCTTAGGGGAGGGGGGGGAAGAGGAGGACGAAGGAAAGGTAGACAAGTAACAAAGTAACAGGTAATAAAATCGATAAACGAAGGAAGTGAAGGAAGAACAAGAGGGTAAAGTTTAAACACACGAAGACACGCGGTAGAAGGTATGCAAAGGAAAATAAAGTATAGCATTAAATCATTCAAAAGTATAAATAATTAGACACGTGGAATTCACAAATCAGCTGTGACTGCATCGCACGCATACACACATACACACATACACACGCAGGCACGCACGCATACACACACACACACACACACATACGCACACACACACACACACACGCACAAACAAACAAACAAATGCACACATACAGACAAACTCCCCACCAAACAATACTTATTCCCCGTCTGAATGTACACCCACATACACACGCACACACACGTACATACGTACACACAAAGACACGTACACATAAACATAAACAGAAGCATTTCTCGTAAAAAAGGAAAAAAAAACACACACACACGTACACACAAAGGCACGTACACATAAACATAAACAGAAGCATTTCTCGTAAAACAGAAAAAAACATACACACACGTACACACAAAGGCACGTACAAATAAACATAAACAGAAGCATTTCTCGTATAAAAAAAGGAAAAAAAACACACACGTACACAAAAAGGCACGTACACATAAACATAAACAAAAGCAATTCTCGTAAAAAAAGAAAGAAAAAACTCACACACGTACACACAAAGGCACGTACACATAAACATAAACAGAAGCATTTCTCGTACACACAAAAGCACGTACACATAAACATAAACAAAAGCATTTCTCGTAAAAAAGAAAGAAAACACACACACACGTACACACAAAAGCACGTACACATAAACATAAACAGAAGCATTTCTCGTAAAAAAGGAAAAAAAAACACACACGTACACGCAAAGGCACGTACACATAAACATAAACAGAAGAATTTCTCGTAAAACAGAAAAAAAAACATACACACGTACACACAAAAGCACGTACACATAAACAAAAACAAAAGCAATTCTCGTAAAAAAGAGAAAGAAAACACACACACACGTACACACAAAGGCACGTACACATAAACATAAACAGAAGCATATCTCGTAAAAGAAAAAAAAAAAAAAAAAAAAAACGCACACATAAACATAAACAGAAACATTTCTCGTAAAAAAAAAGAAAAAAAAATTACACACACAGCACCATCAGGCTTACCAACCCTGCCGCCCGCGCTGTCACCCCTCAGGAATTTCGTGAAGCCCGGCCAATAGGCTTACTCACGAGGCTTCGATTCCCAGAACGGCCGCTGGAATGAGTCACCGAGTCGTTCCAGATGCGTGAGTCGGTTTTCCAGGACTCCCGCCGGAACGTTCCAGGAGGGGGGGAGAGGGGGGGCTGGGGAGGGGAGGGGGGAAAGGGGTTAGGGAGGGAAAGGGTAAGGTTGGGGGAGGGGCTTAGGGAGGGAGGGGGAGGGAGGGAGGAGGGAGGCGCAAGGGTTGGGGAGGGAGGGAGGAGGGGTTTAGGGAGGGAAGGGAGGGAGGGAGGCGGCAAGGGTTGGGGAGGGAGGGAGGGAGGGGTTTAGGGAGGGAGGAGGGGTTTAGGGAAGAAGGGGAGGGAGGGAGGAGGGGTTTAGGGAGGGAAAGGGGGAGGGGGAGGGGTTTAGGAAGAGAGAGGCCAAGGTGGAGGAGGGGCTAAGGGAGGGAGGAGAGGGGGAGAAGGGAGAGAAATACGTGAAGCAATATGCAGGTAGGCGGGGAGAGGGGGGAGGGGAGGGGAGGAGGAGGGAGGGAAGGTATTCACAAATCTCGGATTTTTTCTTCTTCTTCTTCTTCTTCTTCTTCTTAACTCGACACGGGGAAATTTTCCTTCATTTTCTCCGAACAAAGAAAATGACGTAGAGAGTGCTGATAACCGATTATTACTAACATCAGAGGCCATAAATAGAATCACTTACAAGTTTTTATCACGCCAGGTCTTTTTGCCTTTTTTTATGATGATATGCGGGACAAAAAAGGAAATGAATGATGTAAGAAATAAATAATGATAATGGTAATGTTGATGTGGATAATACTAGCAATGATTTTGATGATGATGATGATGATAACAGTGATATTGACAATGACAACATTAATTATCATTAATATCATAATTATATTTGTTATCACTATTATTATTATCATTATCATTATTATCACCATCATCGCAATTATAATTACACTATCAGTAATGTGATCATCATCATCATCATCAACACCCTTACAACACCGATAACGAAAACAGCAAAGCGTACGATAATAAAAACAATGACAATACGAATAAATCAACAGATTCATCAAAAACATCTTCCTAAAACACAACAGCTGATCCGCTATAAAGGTGGCCAAGAAATCGATAAAGTCGGATCAACGTAGCACTATTTTCCTAAGAATGACCTTTTCGGGCCAGAGTCGAGGCGCCTCAGCTGGCCTCTCCTTGGCCGGTTGTTGAAAAGGGGCGTTGAACTCCCTAGACTTTATCGATTGGAGGGCTAAAAGGGAGAGTTCTCAAAGGCCGTTTTTTAGGAAGAGGATTTGCTGTTATCATTATTTATGTTTGTTTTTTTTTCTCTCAATTACTATTCTTGTCATTCTCATCAATATCAATACTAGTATTATTATAACCATTACTATTATTGCAACCATTACAATTACTACTACGATTATTAGTATTATTATTATTATTATCATTATTATAATTATCATTATTATAATTATCATTATTATTATTGTTATTATTATTATTATTATTATTATTATTATTATTATTATTATTATTATTATTATTATTATTATTATTATCATTATTATCATAATTGTTATTATTATTATAATCATTATTATTATTATTATTATTATTATCATTATTATTATTATTATCATTATTATCATTATTACTACTGCTATTTTCATTTTCATCATAATCATCATCATCGCATTATAAAATTAATCAGCTTAGCATTGAAATTTTCAAGGTTAATACACATGATATTTGCCATCATTAATAAGCCTGTTATCACAGCCATCATATCCACAGAAAATGATAAAGTTAGATTTTCTTGATCAACAGAAAAGACAAATAGAAATATCTTATATGCCTTCAATATCTATCAATATTTTGGGAAGATGTGAGGGAGCATGTATGTAAGTATGTAAATGCGTAAATGGTTTGTAGATGTAGCATTAGTGTGTGCTAAAGGGTAAAGGGTTGGTTATGTAATGGATGATTTATTCAACTATTTCTCGTTCTCCGTCCTTTCTCTCTCTCTCTC
This sequence comes from Penaeus vannamei, assembly GCF_042767895.1. NCBI lineage: Eukaryota > Metazoa > Arthropoda > Malacostraca > Decapoda > Penaeidae > Penaeus > Penaeus vannamei. Next base: position 11,106,972 of record NC_091568.1, read on the forward strand.
TCTCTCTCTCTCTCTCTCTCTCTCTCTCTCTCTCTCTCTCTCTCTCTCTCTCTCTCTCTCTCTTTCTCTTTCTCTTTTGCACTCTATACATATGTATGTCTGTGATATTTAATATACATACATACATACATACATACATACATACATACATACATATATATATACATATATATATGTATGTATATGTATACATACATACATACATACATACATACATACATACATAAATATATATACATATATATATATATATGTATGTATGTATGTATGTATGTATATATATACACATATATGTACGTATGTATGTATGTATATACTCAAAGTACATGTCAACAGGACATAAATGACCCGAATAGCTGTTCCAGGAAGGCGACCCAGCTTTGTTTAATTTCGGGATAATTACCTTATATAGGATCACGTGATCGTGTCTGAATAAATGATAATCCTGGGTCTCATCTACCCGATACCGTCCATTACCGTGCTTTACGATGTAGTACATTGTTATAGAGAATACTGGACTCATTCTTTTCTCCCTCTCTCGAACTACTTTTTCCTTACTTTGTGTCTATTTGTCTGTCTTTCCTTATTGGTACATTTAGGTATATTTGCATTGTTTTTATTTTTCAGTTTCTCCCCCAATTTCACTCACTCTCTATCTATCTATCTATCTGTCTCTCTTTCTCTCTCTCTATTTATTCATCTCTGTCTCTCTCTCTTTCCCTCTCACTCCCCTCCCCCCCTCTCTCTCTATCTATCTATCTATCTATCTCTGTCTCTCTCTCTTTCCCTCTCACTCCCCTCCCCCCCTCTCTCTCTCTCTCTTCCTACCTTCCTCCTCCTCCTTCTCTCTCCAACATGGCTTAAGCTACGAAAACGTAAGATTAAGAATAGGAAATTGCTGAATAAAAAAATATTGCATCATCCTGCATCCTACACCCCCCCCCCATCCAAACTCCACCCCTTTCATCATTTTCACCCAATCATTACGAAGCTATGCATTCCGACACTGAAATTGATGATGTCTAACCAACAATTGCATATACTTGCAATACCTGGATTAAACCTCGAAAGTTGAAGTCAAAACCACTTGTTGACTCTTTTTTTCTCTTATCGTGTGTATTTTCAACGGCTTTGTGATCAATCATTACGGTTTCGCTCGCTATTGCTAATGACCTCGATCCCAGTTGCAATCATTGCTATTAACAACATCTATATATGTGACGTAAGTATTATCTTTATGAAGCGCCATCATTGCTCTCAGATCCGTTTTAGATGCGTCGGTTATTCGTCGTCTGCGTTGGACAGCACGAATCCACGCAGTTAACCACCTGTTCGACCGCGTTCAGGAGGTCGGTTAGTTTCAGATGCATCGATTTTTGCAATCCATCGTGGGCGAGAGAGCGTCATCAAAGGGTAGAAAGGGCAAGGGCGGCTTTCAAATATGACCCAGTGGTAGATATAACCACTGGGTCATATTTGAAAGTAGGAGATGCATCGAGGACATGCGTCGAGTACGTTTTACGCGTTTGTGGTGCAAAAAAAGTAGTGACCAGGGCGGCCATGAACGGCATTTTTGCGTGCTCGATGCGTGTGAAAGTGCTAATAAACGCCACTAATTATTTGAAAGCACGACTTCGTACAGTTAGCGGCTGATGCTGAAAAAATCGATGTATTTTAAACATTCGTGGGATAATGATAATAAATGACCTTATTATCATAAGTATTCATATACCTGTTCTCACCATTACTATGATTACAATCACTGATTATTATCATTATCATTATCATCATTACTACTATGTTTGTCATAATTATCATCATTGCTATATCTATAATCATTATAGAGATATTTTTTAATCAGCTTTGATGTTGTTAACCCTTTTGGTATAAATAGCTTGCCCTTTTTCCGTTCTCTGTGACCTTTTCCTTCTTTCTCCCTCTCTCCCTCTCTCCCTCTCTCTAATCTCTCTCCCCATTCTCCTTCTGTGTTCTTTCGCCTGTGATCTTACTTCCGTACTGCGTTTATGTGGCAGTCGATAGCAATCTGTGTTTTTTTTAGTCTGATAACATTAAAAGAAAAAAGAAAAAATACATATGTAATGTCTTCTTATTTCAATTTCACACATGTGTCTTTCTGTGCTTATGTGTGTGTATTTGTGTGTGTGTTTGTGTTTGCGCAAACGTGGGAACACACAAAACAAACAGATTTTTAAAAAATGGGAGACTTATTTTAGTTTCATAACGATAATAACGAGAATGGAACGGCGAACATAAAAGGGTTTACGCCCCTAATCCCTCTTGCCCCTCCCCCTCCCCCTCCCCCCTCCCCTCCCACCACGTAGGCCATTCTACCTGGATTGCCTAAATCAGGGTCATTAACCCGTGACATCATCAAAGGGTACTGGGCGTGCCTGTATGTGCGTGTGTGTGTGTACGTGTGTGTGTGTGTGTGTGTGTGTGTGTGTGTGTGTGTGTGTGTGTGTGTGTGTGTGTGTGTGTGTGTGTGTGTGTGTGTGTGTGTGTGTGTGTGTGTGCGTGCGTGTTGTGCGTGCATGCGTGTTGTGCGTGCAAAGCATGTCTGTGTCAACGTGTAAACCCCATGCGTTTGCGTGTGTATAAATGCGTGTTTGTGCGTATGTGTTAATCTTACCGTATGTCTACATGTTTTTTTTTT
>NC_091568.1:11117145-11119645 GCF_042767895.1 Penaeus vannamei
AAGAAGAGATGAATTAAAGATGAATCAAATCACACATCAGACATGGTGTGATTGTCAGAAATGGTGTGTATCGTGACACAGATCGCTTCGTTCAAAAAAGTCAATACAGTTGCCTCTTATGTTCTTCAAAAATTACAACATGATTACATATCGTTATGATCACTGGGTGCCAGCGCCTGACGTCATCACATATCGAATGTCACGACAACGAAATACATGTTGCGAAAATGTATGTGTTAGTAGGTAAATGCGTCAGCAAGTATACGAGTCATCGGGCAAATATGTCACTAGTTAAGAGTGGTGTCCAGGAATATTGCCGTGAGTAGAATGCGCTGCCTGGAAAATATGTCACTACATAAATAGCAGGTGAGACTTGCCAGGTAAAAATCACAAGGTCTCCCCTTGTGATTCGCCAGGTAAGACTCATTGTTTTCGTTATTGTCATTATCATTATGATGATTATGGTGGTGATGATTATTATCATTATGATCATTGTTATCAATAACATGGCCATTATTGTAATTATCATCATTATTATTATCATTACTATTATTATCATTATTATTATCATTACTATCATTGATATAATCATTTTATTACCATTGTCAATATTATCATTTTATTATCATTGTCATTATCATCAGTATTGTTATTATCATTATCATTATTTGTTCTATTAGTTTTTCTTTCTTTTGTTTTGCAAAGCACATATGCCATCAAGGAAACAGAACAGCTTACCTGGCAAACACGTCACCAGGTTCCATAATTAAACGCTTAGAGAAATACGTTATCGATCAGGTAATGACAACACCTGGTAGATATGTCGCCAGGTTAATTGATCCGTTAAGTGAATATATCAGACCCATGAACATATTCTAAAGAAATGTTCTACTAGCAAAACAAATACGAAATAAGATATAGAAGTACCGCAATAGTATATCAAGATATAAATATATTACTTAACAGAACCTACATCACAAAGGTGTGTGTGTGTGTGTGTGTGTGTGTGTGTGTGTGTGTGTGTGTGTGTGTGTGTGTGTGTGTGTGTGTGTGTGTGTGTGTGTGTGTGTGTGTGTGTGTGTGTGTGTGTGTGTGTGTCAAAAAACGCTTTCACTAAACAAATGTACATCATTAAAAATTTCTTATCTTTCCTTGACATCTCTGCAAGGGCAACCACCCCTAGCTAGGTACACCCCACATGATAAGTTCGTCAACAAGCGAATATATACACGGCAACTACACGAACGGGTTGTTCTTCAATAACGCATCATTAGGGGTGTGAATGGTCATTTGTCTACCGTATGGACATGATGGTGATCAAGTCGATGATAAACGCATGGTAAAGGGAAACCTGCAGTACACAAAGCTGGTTCTATTTAGACGAAGGTTTTTCTTATGTCTGGCATCATTTGTTCGTGCTTGATATGAAAATCGCCTTTTACGTCACTCTCTGGTATCAAAAGGCTGAATATAAGATTAATGACTGATAGTAATTATAAAATGAACACAGTAGCTGGTGATGAAAAATGTGTACAATAATATAGTTGGGCGATGAGGATACTTAAGAATATGTCTCCATATATGAGTTTCTGTTGGTAAAGTAAAAAAAAGAAAAGAAAACGAATTTCTCGATTTTATGAAAAAGTATAATAATGGCAAGTAGAAAAGGTGAGAAACAAATTATCAAACAATAAACAAGAAATGCAATGAAGAACGGTGTAAGGAAGACCAGACAATTAAGAAAGCCACGAGAAGAGAAAAAAATACAAAAGACGAAACAAATCTTAGTGAGAACATTTTGAAGGTTCGTCGGTTAGTTACCGATACCGGCCTCTGCTAACGAGCCCACGATCCGACTGCTCTGTTATAAAGAATAATATCTCTTGATTATCCAACATTCGTGACATGACATAAATAATCGCACCACCATCACAAAATCCATCTATGGCACAAACGTCTTCGCTTGTTATTCTATTCTATGTACACAAAAACACTTCTTTTCTCTAACACACAGACACGTGCCCACCATGCTTTGCAAGCACCACAGAATCGCACAACGGAGAACACTGATGCAGAACACGACACATAAGTGCTTGCTTCGTGCAGGTTTGTGCTTTTGTGATCAATTAACAACACCAATAACAGCAACACCAACACGACCGCATCAGGGACAACGGTGACAAGACTGGTGAAACAGTGAGTGGCGTGGGAGTGGCACATCCTAGGCTTTGACATTCCTTGTGTATATGCATATATATATATATATATATATATATATATATATATATATATATATATATATATATATATATACATGTATATGTATATGTATATATATATACATATATTGTATATCGTTCTGTGTGCGTATCTCTATGTTTACCTGAGGTGGGCGCTGAATGGTCGGGCGTTTCCGAGAGCCCGTTGGAGAGCGAGGACGCGGAGCTCGTGCCGTTGGGCAGCGGAGCGGGCGGCGCCGGGGCGGGGGCGGCCACGGGCG
>NC_091568.1:11132145-11134645 GCF_042767895.1 Penaeus vannamei
CCCTGCCCGCTATGCTCTACCTTTCTATCATCTATTCCTTCCCCTTTCCCCTTTCCCCTACCCCCTGCCTGCTCTCCCCTATCCTCCTGCCCCCAACCTCCTTTTCTCTCTCTCTCTCTCTCCCCCTTCTTCCATTCCTTCCCGCTTTCCTGCCGCCTTCTCTTCTTTTCCATCTTTTTTTCCCTCTCCTTCTCCTCTTCCCTGCTTCTCCTCCCTTTTCCACACTCTCTTCCATATTCCTTCTAATCCCTCCTTCTATTCCTCTCTTCCCTTCTCCCCTTCTTTGTTTCCTTACCCCATTCCTTTGCGCTCTGCCTCGACGGGTTATAATTCGTGTCTGTCTGTCTGTCATTCTTTCTCCCTTTGTCTCTCTCGGTGTCTATATATCTGTGTCCGAATGTCTGTATGACTCTCTGTGGAATTGTCTATCTGTCTATTTGTATGTCTTTATGTCATTTCTGTTTGTCTCTGTCTCTATCTCTATCTGTTTCTCAATATCAGTCCCTATCCTCTATTTCTGTTTCTCATGTATTCTCTTTCTTTCTCTCTTTCTTTCTTTCTTTCTTTCTTTCTTTCTCTCTCTCTCTCTCTCTCTCTCTCTCTCTCTCTCTCTCTCTCTCTCTCTGTCTTTCAATCACCTACTCACACGCTCACTCTCTCAGTGTCTCTCTCTTTCTCATTCTCACTCTTAATCATTATTTTGCTTGTGCATCAACCTTGACATAAATGTTTGATTTGGCACGTGAGAAAAGGTACTTTGTCACTCCATTAAAAAAAAGGTACAACAACAGCATCAAATATCAATCTATAAAATAGCGACTGAAAATAGCAAGACCGGTATCAGGTATCAGGTATGTCTGCCGGATCTTTTAGTGTATGAGGCTCATCGACCTCGCCCAGGTGTAAATAACGTAGTCAGGGAGTGAAAGATCGTATATTGTGATATATCGGCATGTACGGTATCATACCCTGGAATTCTCGAGAACAGTTTCAAAACCTGGCCACGTTTGTCCAGCTCGATTCTTGATAAAATAGCAAACACGTTCGTATAAATAAAGATACGTAGGAATTAATAAATGGATTAATTAATAAACTAATTCATTTTCCCATCCTCAGGACTTCACTCTCTATCGCCTGATTAAAATTGTTTGATGATTATGGTGATAACAATAATGATAATAATGATAGCAATAATAATAATAGTAATGATAATAATAATAATAATAATAATAATAATAATAATAATAATAATAATAATAATAATAATAATAATGATAATAATAATCATGATAATAATAATCATGATAATAATAATAATAATAATATTAAGGATGATAATAACAAGAAAAATTATAATAAGAATGATAATAACAGTAATAATAATAAAGGTAAAAATAATAAGAACAATAACTAATACACTAATTATCCTAATGATAATGATAATAGCAATAGCGAAAATCATGAAAATAATGATAATAATAAAAACAACAACAATAATAATAGACATCAATGATAACGATGATAATGATAATGATCATGATAATAGTAATCATAATAATGAAAATAATGACAAAAAATGGTAATAATAATGACGGTAATGATAATAATTGATGCCAATAATAGTTGATAATACTAATAATTACTGATAATAATGACGATAATAATAACTATGATTATGATAATAATGATAATAGAAATAAAAATAATGAATATAACAACACTGATGATAAGAATAATAATAATAAAAATAATCATAACAAAAAATAATAATTATAATAATGATAATAATAATAATGATAATAATAATAATAATAATAATAATAATGATGATAATAATAATAATGATAATAATAATAATAATAATAATAATAATAATAATAATAATAATAATAATAATAATAATAATAATAATAATAATAATAATAATAATGATAATAACAATAATAATGATAAAAATTATATTAAAATATTATAGTAATGATAATATTAATGATAATGATGATCATGATAATAATGATGATGATGATGATAATGATGATGATAACAATAATAATAATAACAATAACGATATAAATAGAGATGATTATAATAATAAAGATAATAGTAACAACAACAGCAGCAACAACAAAGCAATAACAATAATGATTTTTTTTTCACTAATAATAGTAATAATATTGATAATAATAATAATAATAATAATAATAATAATAATAATAAAAATAATAATAATAATAATAATAATAACAATAATAATAATAACAATGATAATAATGGTAATAACAATAATAGTAATAATAATAATGATGAGCAATAATAGCATTAATAACAATGACAGCATTAATAACAATAATAATAATAATAATAATAATAATAATAATAATAATAATAATAATAATAATAATAATAATAATGATAATAATAATAATAATGATAAAAAAAATAGTAATGATGATAATGATTATTACTATTATTACCATCATTATTATCATTATTATTATCA
>NC_091568.1:11147145-11162145 GCF_042767895.1 Penaeus vannamei
TGTTATCCACAATGTCCTTACACACCTATTTCAAATATATTTATTGTAAATTTGACATTTCTGTGATATTTATCTTTGGTGATTCAACTTTACTATCTCAATTGAGATGTTTTGTGCCTTAATAAGTCATTTATTGAATACTTGCATTGTTCTTAAGTACATGTACAAATTATTTTTTTATTAGTATTGCATTAATTTGCCCTTTACACTTATTCTTACCTAACATGCAAATCTTTAGTTTGTCACGACATTTCTCATTTTTAACTAAGGATAATCTGAATGATTGTATTTGTATGTTTGTAAATTACATTTTTGATTGAATATATTAAAGTTGTATATCGTCCATATTACAGTGCATCGATAATGGGTGAAAGTACGCCCGAAACGTCTGCAGTTGTCATTAAAGTGGACCAAGAATTACTACACTGTGTTTAGTTTTCAACCCAAGAATGATGATCGTTGCAACGCTAGTTGTGAAGTTTCTATTGTTACTCCGCTTCCCAAAACACAATAATATAAACCAATTTGGCTTGGTAAGCCTACCCGTACTACCTCTCCTTGTAGTCCCACTGCTTGAGCACACAGGCCTAGCGCTTGTACCAAGATTCTGAATTTCTTCTGCTACAGCGGGAGGCCCGAGCCAGTGAATATTCATATGCACAGATATGCGTATTCTCATATGTGTATGTCTGTGCATGTGTGTGTGTGTGTGTGTGTGTGTTGGTGTACATATATAGATATACACATATCTATCTATCTATCCAATTGATATGTAAGTCTAGATTGATGCATATGCGTTTATTTTTGTGCACAATCCTGTCCGTATAACTAATAGTAATTGGGTCGGGAATTGCACAATTTTAGCAAACTATAGAAAGGCTTGCATTACATATGTGAAATCGATGTTTAAGTATTCCAAAACAAAGTTGCCATGATGAATCTTCAAATAAATACAAACAGAACTTATTACTGGCACCATCAACATGCACTGAACAAAAGTGAATATTCAGATTTGATATATACGATCTTACGTGCATAATGGAAAGGTAATTCGTGCAATTTTTTGCCAAAAATAAGTGCTATACAGTTTGAATTTTTTTCATTATTTATTCTGGTTTGGTCTATTACTTATTCTAAAAAGGATAGTTTAGTCCTTAGATAAATAAATAAACCGTAGCATAATTTGTTCGCAATTTGCAATTCACAAATATAAACTCATTTCAAAATGGTCATGTAAGTGTATCGAGGTATGGATGGAATGGATAAATAAGTGAACTCAAATTATTATTCTGACATAATTATAAAAAAAATCCTATAGAAAATAACTAACTGATATATAAACTGGCGATATCAACGTTAAATGAGTATAGCAACTTCTTTGTCTGTCGGAATTTTGCCAAGGGACAAGAAATTCCAAATCACATGGGGAAGAATGAGATTTAAATATTTCATTATTTTGACGATAGATGCATGGAAATTGTTTGGCCCGTTTCTTCGTTAAAGAATGATGAAAAATAAATAATTAAATACTGTTTGAACTGTCTCTGGTTTGCGGTAAAAATGGTATGTTAATGTAACAGTGTATTTTCTAATTTCAATTATTAACATGAACATCCATTACCTTCCCACATGATGGATATAATTTTTAAAATCTATTATTTTCCTGCACATGCTTAAATGCAGTTTTAACAGTGACATTGACTCTGAAAATCTCGATGTGTCTAGTCCTGTTTATATGCTACGTGACTGGTCATCTTTTTCTTTTATAGGGTTTCAGACATTTAAAGTCTATATTCCCTGGGCGTGATTGGCCGAAGGAACCTAAAAGATTATGTATGGCGCTCGCTGATTGGTGGAATTGGTTTACTAAAGCCCTCTGCTGGCTACCGTTAGAATGAGTCGATTTATGAGTGTAAATCAGTCGATGCATATTACCAGCTCTTCGTGAATATGTACATGTGTGTGTATATATATGTATATATATATATATATATATATATATATATATATATATATATATATATATATATATATAGGTGCATCAGAAAAAAATCGCGGACTGATGTCACAAATGATTTATTTTAAACCCAGACTTCACTCTGAGAGCTTTCCCCTTCAAAAGGGCCGATCAACCAACATAACTACAAAGAGATGCTGCAGCGTTTGCTTCGTTCAGTGGGTGAGAAGAGGCGAGAGTTGTGGCAGGACAACTCGTGGCTGCTTCAACAGTTCCTGGCCGAGAAGAGCATCGCCGAGCCTGAGCAACCTCCCTGCTCCCCCGACCTGGCGTCAGGGGGGTCACCAAGGGGACCTGTTTTAAAGACGTGGGCGACATCAAATCCCGAGGATGCCGGAAGAATCCTTCCAGGAGTGCATGCAAGCGTGGCAGAGAAGGATGAGAAAATGCATTAGACTCCAGGGGGATCACATGGAAGGGGAAAACTCTTTTCCCCTTTCCTGACATCAGTCCTGGAACTTTTCTGATACACCTCTCGTGTATATATATATAAATATATATATATATATATATATATATATATATATATATATATATATATATATATATATATATATATATACACACAACTGACCGTCCCCGCAACGCACCTTTGTAGTGTAAGAAAACCATCCGGCATTTTCCAACGAAATGCGTGGCAGGGCTAGTCATCTGCTCTACGAAAACTCCAAAAGAATTGTGACGTAGATGTGAATACGTCATGCTTCCACAGCTGTGCATATATGTCGTTTTTATTACCTACATGTAGTTAATAACGTATAGTAGATATTTTGGATCGATGTGTATACTTGTATGTGTTTATACATTGCCGATGAAGGCATTGTCGAAACTGGCAAAATACATTTCTGCGCTGTAAAGATACTCATTCTCATTCATACTTTTTCTACATTTGTCGCAATGAACATTGTTCATGCAAGGTATACGAACCATATAAGAAGGAAGATAGATAGATTCATGCCATTCCCAATTGTATTTTGAAATAAAGGAACGTAAGAACTACATTACTAGATCCAGTCCTTAATTATGGAAACATTTTATTTTTACTTAATTTTCATGTTTTACTCACACACACGCATATATATGTATGTGTATATATAATGTATATAAATATATATGTATATATATATATATATATATATATATATATATATATATATATATATATATATATATATAATAAAAAAACAACACACATATATGTATCTGTATATATATATATATATATACATATATATATATATATATGTATATATATACATATATACAATGAAAGCAGAAGTTTGCTTATTTTTTTATTAAAACTACAATTTCATTGAATTTTATATGTAACTTAACCCACTGTTTTCACACTTTTATACAACTGAACATATGAAAATGAAAAAGTTTGCGTTGACGTCAGTTTATAGAAAATGGCTTTAATTAAGGCGAGGCGAGGCACGCGTCTGCTGCGGGTGTTCGTGGGTGTTAGTTTCTCGTTGCCTTGTGAGGAGCACTGCTGAGCGAGGTGGTCAGAGGAGGGCTAAGTAGTTGTATACAGCGACCAAGTCCTGATTGGGATATGTAAATGCCGAATAGGTCTTGTTACGTAGCAAGCATCATACCCCCGTTTATTTTTCCACATTAGTGCAAATTAATTGTATCGTTAAATTATTTACTGATTTTTTTGGGGGGGTCTGATGCATTGGCGATACAACTTCCTTGTTTAAGTTTATGTTCCACATTTCTGCAACAGTCCGCACACAATAACATGTATATATGTGTGTGTTACACTATATCTGTGGTATTCATACACAGAAACACACGCATGAGCACACACACACAGTGTTACTTTCTCTCTGCATGTCTGTCTGTTTGTCTATCTCTGTTTATCTCTGTCTGCCTATCTATCTATATTCGTGTGTGTTAAAATAGACCAATCAGTAAATCAAGTTGCGTCTTTGGAAAGGTTAGCCACCGGAAGGCTCTGTTCATCAAACATTACACTGTGGTACTGGGAGGCAAATGGGTAGCTACAGGCTTCCAGCATACCCAGCAATGCTTTGTAAGTCAGCCAGGATGCCACCTATTGATTTCTTTAAGAAACTAACCTGGTATTGGTTGTAGTAAAACCATTGACGACAAGCTTCATCTGCCATCAATCAGTACTAAGACGCCGTTGGTGACCGAGAACCATTCCATTCCCTGGAACAAGGGCTTTGACTGGGAATGGTCGTAACTGAAGATTAATACCATACCCCCAAGTAGAACCTGTAGCACGGGATGCAGTTTCTCTTACCCAGGAGATGTTTTGATGAATGTAGTTGAATAAACAGATAAATGCGTAGTGTATATATGCGTGTTATATGTCATATAATTATATCTTTAATACAATCCTAGCCCTAGTCAGTGTATCATATATCATATTTCTAGTGAAGCATTTCTAAAACAATATTGGCTCAACATTTTTATCATTCATTTATGAATCATTATCATTATTGTCCTTGTTCTTATTCTTGCTATTATCTTTCCCATTGCCTCTGTTTATTGTCATCCCGAGACTTCCAATTGCTTGTTGCTCTGTCTCGTGCCTGGCACCTTCCTTCATCCTACTTCATCCTATACCCACTTTTTTTCCTGCCTCTGATCCTCTCTTCCTCCCCTTACTTCTCTTGCTCCTCCTCCTGCTGCTATTTCTGCTCCTCCTCCTCCTTCTCCTCCTCCTCCTCCTCCTCTTCCTCCTCCTCTTCCTCTTCCTCTTTCTCCTGATGAGTTTATTAGGGAAACAGGAGGGACTGTAGAGGACCAGCATGGAAGGGAGAAGGGCTTATGAAGGATTAAGGGAGAAGTTGAACGAGAGAGGCGGAGGAACTGTTGAGGGACAAGAGAAGAAGAGGAAGAGAAAAAGAAAAATTGGAAGACTAACGATAATAATGATAATGATAATAATGATAATAATAATGATAATGATAATAATAATGATAATGATAATAATAATGATAATGATAATAATAATGATAACGATAATGATGATAATGATAATAATAATGATAAAGATAATGATAATGACAATGATAATAATAATGATAATGATAATGTTAATGATAATGATGATAATAATGATAATGATAATAATAATGATAATTATGATAATAGCAATGATAATAATACTAATGATCAGGACCGCCGACAGGGGGGGGGAGTAGCCGGGGCAACGACCCCCGGGGCCCGAGCCTCCGAAAAAAATTACTGGTCGCTTATTTGAGCCCAAGAACAACTAACAACTATGTATTGCTCTGAGGATCTTTTGCACATTGCCGGTTGCAGTTGCCTCAGCAGAAAGGTCTTTTAGCAAACTGAAGCTAATCAAAAATTTTATTCGCAATATCATGACGCAAGAGAGATTAAATGACTTGGCGATATTGAACATAGAGAGCAAACTCACAAGAAAAAAAATATTTTAGCGCTGTGATAAATGCCTTATAAAGGCTCGGAAAGCAATGCTGTACATGACTTAAACATCGGTGAATATTGTAACAATAGCCAAAATTTTGCTATTATCGATAAAATAAATATAAGGAAGTGGTTCAAAAAATGTGCAATCTTCTGCCAAACTAGCGATATTTTAAAAGATATGTGACATTAGTTCTTGATTGAAAGTTCGAGTAAGATACAGTTTATATTAACATAAAAGTTTAAGGAGAAAATGGGTGTTTCCTATTTGAAAAGGGCGTTTCCCAGCTAAAAAGGATCTGTTCTTTGCTCGGGCGCCCTCGCCGCCGATAACAATGATAATGATAATAATGAAGATGATAATACTAATATGCTAATTATTATCACCATTTTTAATGAGAATGATAAAGAGGAGGAGCATCGATGAAAAGTCACACTAAGGTTTTTAATTATCTTGTAATGTCATCACTTTGACCATTGACATTTAAAATGCTAATTAGAGCCACCTACTCCCTAGCCACTTAATGTTCAGCATAAAATTTTCTTTCCACTAACATCGCACAGCCTGAATTACAAGCATCGATGCCACTCGCTCACAACCCTGAAAGTGTGCCATAAATCGCACTCGATTATATTGCGTGTTTTTGAGATGTTTTACTCAGATGGCAGTTGTAAAAAGTTCAGGTGATTTGAAGTTAACTCAATTATATGTATATATATATATATATATATATATATATATATATATATATATATATATATATATATATACATTTCATACATATGTATATATATACATACTGTGTATATATATACATTGCGTGCGTGTGCGTGTGTACATGTGTACACAACATACACACACACATAAATATGTCTGTGTGTATATATATGTATATATATGTATGTATGTGTATCTAACTTTCCATGTGTGTACATGAATATATATGTATATGTATATATATATATATATATATATATATATATGTATATATGAATACACATGTATTTATATATATGCATATATATATATTTACATTTATATATATATATATATGAATACATTTTATACATCTGTATGTATATGTCTACCTGTCTATATTTCTATCTTTGTATGTGTCTATTCTTGTATATATAAAAGTATATATATGTTTATATATGTATGTGTGTGCGTATTTACATGCATATATATATATATATATATATATATATATATATATATATATATATATATATATATATATATATATATATATATATACACACACACACACACATATACGCACATATATATAATGTATGTATATATAGATATATAAATAGATATATACATTGATAGATACATAGATAGAGACATGGATAGATACATAGATAGAGACATGGATAGATACATAGATTTATAGACAGATTGATAGTTGGACAAATACGCAAACATAGATAGCTAGATATATTAGTGTAACTAAAAAAGGCTTAAAGATGTGTTGAACTATTGTCAGTTTGTTGAATATCGTTAAAATGATAAATGAAATTCCTTTACTGGGATCTTGGTGTATAATAGATTTCTGGGGACAATGGTTATGGATTCGAAATAGCTGCTGTTCATTTTTTTTTTTTCTTTTTTTTTTTTTTTTTTTTGGTCGTGTTCGGAGAAGCAGTTCAAATTCGGTCGTTTTTTTCACCTCTCGCAATAAACGTGCCGGAAATTTATTCGTTTGGAGATATCACTGTAAAGGAGATGCAGGATTCAGCCTTTTTGGCGATAGTATCCTGCTCTTGGACGATGTTCAAGAGAGCGCGCGATGTCTGAGAGGCAGACGTGGGTTTGCAAGCACGTGCAGGCTGCAGAAACTCAAGAAAAAAACAGTTTTGCTGGAAATGTGGAATAGTCACAGGGCTATGAGGTAAAACGACCCGTGGATAGACAAAGAGTGGGGAATCAAGAAACAAATGGCATCACCTTTGGCCATCGGCATCCGACAATCCTGTCCCTAAAACGTAACAAACGTTCAAGGTGACATTGTGATATGATATATATATATATATATATATATATATATATATATATATATATATATATATATATATACTTAGTCTATTTACATTACACACACACAAGAACTGCACAGTTCCCTGTTTAAAAACGCTTGGATCGGCAAGCAAGACTTGTTCAGTGATGCCAAACATGTGGAAGTGGCTTCCTATAAAGTACAAATCATAACAGTCCTTGGAGAGCATATAGATATCAAAATAATACACAACATACACAATCGGCTTTTAAAAGCAATAGACAAGTATTCCCATCAACAATTTCGGGGAGTGATAACAAACCTAATTTATAACTTAACCTAACTTAAGCATTAGTCGAGGGTGGAGTTTATTTCATTGGCGGTTGGTAACAGTTTGAGCGCGCCTTTCAAAACAACTGACAAGCTAGCGCTGTATCAAGATGGAAGATGAGTAAA
Organism: Penaeus vannamei; assembly: GCF_042767895.1. Lineage (NCBI taxonomy): Eukaryota > Metazoa > Arthropoda > Malacostraca > Decapoda > Penaeidae > Penaeus > Penaeus vannamei. The sequence continues at coordinate 11,155,051 of NC_091568.1, forward strand.
TAAATCTACTCTAACATCTTTACAAAGTGCAATATTTTCTCCTATAAACATATACAGTACCTCTAAAACAGTGATATACACTTCCGACTGGCAACCCTTACACTTTGACGCGCTATCAAAACAAATAAACACCGCTGAATTCAAATGTAGGCCTACCCATTTCCATATATACGATTTTATTAAATTGAAAATAACAATCACCGAATACAATGTCAACAGAAGAATGTTGCTAGAATTTTTCAGACTTTTTCACTTGAAATATTCTCTCCTTCATTGAATATTAAGGCGTTTTAATCAAGGAAAGTATTATAGAACATCGGACAGTTAACTAGATGAAAGAAGACTAATCCCATATACTTCATTACAAGATGGCGCTTGATAAGCTGAAAAAGTTGTTGGTTTTCGCCTTCGTCTTCGTGCAGCTCTACTGCTCGACAGTTCTGGTCTTTATTGGCACAAATAGGAGCAGGTTAGTAAGCATGTGCAGACGACGTGGTGGGTGAATGGGTACATGAAGTGAGTACATGTACATTTACGTAAATATGGAAAGTGTGTGAATACACCCCAACTTTACACAGCAAGTACACAAGTGCGTGACTACACCCAGGGAATGCATGCAGTAAGCACGCACAATACACGTTGGGTACATAATGGTAAGTAAATGAGGAAACTCGGGGAGTATATAAAGTGGGCGAGTACATACAGTGAGTACGTAGAGTCGTGCATGGTGAATACATCAAGAGAGTGATTTCGTAAACTCAGTGAGCCCATAACGTTAGTAAGTACACACAATGAGTACTTTATTCAAAGTGAGTATACATAATGAGTACATACAATGACTAATATATATATATATATATATATATATATATATATATATATATATATATATATATATATATATATATATATATATATATATATATATTTAATGTGTGTGAGCTCACACAATTAATACATACATTATAGGTGAACATAGAGTAAATAGTATGTATAAAATGTAATTCACAAAGTACACACCATAAAATGAATGAATGAGGAATACACAAACATTGAACATAATGAGAACATGCAATAGATATTTAAACAGGCGAGTGAGTACATGCAGTAAATGTACAGTGTGAGTGAATAATGAGTTCGTTTTTCTTCAATCCAGAGTTTCGCCATCATGGGAGCGGGCGGAAGACGGTTCCCTCTCAGGTGAGAATATGTAGGCCTACCTGTGCAGTATATAGAGAATCATGAATATTAATGATTGTAATATGAATTATGGATTATCATGATAATGATCATGGTGATTATGATAATGATAGTAATCATAATCATCTCAGTAATCTTGATGTTGGTAACGGCATCTGATAACACTGTGGACTTTGTCAGGAAATTGCTGTGTAGCAAAATTGTCTCAAAAGGAATACAAAAGCAGGCATGACTATGTAGCCAAATATGTTCATTGGAGGCTTTGCGAGAAGTATCTGTTTGAACAGGTATTGAGAGCAGATACCAGGTGTCTGAGAGCATAAAGATTTCGTTTTAATTCCATTTGTTATAATGAATATGCTTTGCTGTGACATACTGTTTTATTTTGCTACTAAATATCCCCCTGTGTGCAAGGAATGTCCGGGGTTACCATCCACTGGCAGTGCATAGGATCGAACCCGGGTCAGCAAGATTGCTAGACCAGCACGTTGCCATTGCACTGCACAGGAGTTGAAAGACTTATAGGATTTGCAATCTAATGCAATTAAGTGATTGATGCTTGGAGACCAGACATTGTATTAATTAATGAACAGAAGAAAGAGATTATAATCACTGATGTCGCCATACCTGGGGATGTACGAGTGAACCATAGAGAAGTGGAAGGAAATGTGAAGTATAAGCCATTAAAAGATGAGATAACAAAAAATTAAGCAATAAAGAAATTCACTGTCATCAACATATTTGTAGGAGCATTATGAGCGTTAACAACCAAGTTCGAGATAATGATAATAAATGATAAAAGCAACAGTAATGACAATAATGATAATAGTAAGTATGGTAATAATTATAAAAATGATAATAACAAAATATTGGTGATGATGAGATGGTGATAATGATAACGATAATAAAGACAATGGTAATAAAAGCAACAGCAGTAATAACAATAACAATGATGATGATGAGAATATTCTTAATGATAATGACAATGACAATTTTAGTAAAACCACAAGAATAATGATAAAAAAATATGAGTTGACGTAAGAGTCTCTACTACTCCGTACACAATACTACTTAGTATGTATATTTGGATATGCCTATCATAACAGACCGGCTTTCGACACAAGACCTACAAGTGGCCGTCTGAGGGGCACCGTATATGTCGTGAATATCTGCTTGCATGCATATGTATGTTGCGGATATGTTAACCCAATAGCCACGTTTCATTTCAGTTGCATCTGACCAGACGCCAGAGCCATTGGTGGAGGCCGAGCAGATGCGTCGACAGGTGGGAAGAGACGTGCGTTACACCTGGCAGTTCTTGAAATTCCACCTAAGGCATCTTAACTCAAGCAACGCCAATCTTGGTACCGATCTTGATGAACTGGAACATTACTTTCGGTACTACACTCTCGCTGCCAGGAGTAATCTGTCTTAATCCTTTATGTACCAGAGATGCAAATGATGAAGATAGATGATGAAGATAACAAGTATGATAAATAGACAATAAACTTGTAGAACGGACAAAGCAAGTCCTTTTCGAGTTGTGGAATCCTATTATCATTATTCCAACTCATTCGAAAGTAACATTTGTTTTTCCAGTCTTATAATTCCAAAATGAACCACACTAAGAGACGTCCAGATGTGGTCGGATGAGTGAGAGACGTTACCGAGTCCCAACTGTTTTCAGAGTGACCTCCTACGACCTCACGCGCCTTGGCGAGGTCGGCGGGTTTCAGCACTGGGGAGAGGAGGAGGCCGCCGCCCTCAGCGCCCTCGTCCAGCACCGGCTGCGCGTCCTGCAGAATCCTCGCGATTGCGCCTCCGCCAAGAAGATCTTTTGCGACTTTAGAGTTGCCGTAAGTATTGTGGTTACATGAGTTATGCTCCTCTGCCGCGTCGTAACCTGACAAAACGATAACGTTTGGAGATTTTTTTCTTCACAAAGGAAACTACTGTGATTTGAGATTACACAAAAAATTATCAACAGTGATGCTACAATTGTATCCCTAAAAGGAGTTGCAGAAACAGATGAAGGCCAGTGTTTAGAGAAAATCCCTCTAAATTCTAAGACACTGTCTCGCGTCTTTAAAATATGGCCATTTCAGGGGCGAGGGATAGGGAGCCAACTACACCACCTGAGCTACTGTTTCCTGGCGTCATATGGCACTCAGCGGACCTTGATTCTAGATACGAAGAATTACAATGGCAATCCCGAAGGACTCGAGACGTTCTTCCTTCCTCTCAGCGACACTTGCACAAGTTACGACAAGTCTCAGATGGTTCCTTGGCCAGGTGAGAGGTGTTGATGGTTGTCTTGCTGTGATGAAAGGGGCAGGAGCCTGTTACACTTGGCAGTAGGCTGCTCAATGCCTTAATGTTACTCTGTAATTTTATGACGAATATAGGACTGCACAAAACGTTCAACAATGACATATGCATCAAATAGGGAATTGTTATATAAGGTAAAGGTTATCAAGACAATCTTTGGAGCTGATAAGATTCTCATAGGAATCAACTTCCTACGAATCTGCTTGCAGGAAAGAAAGATTCGCTCGTGGTGCGTTTCCCGAGTATGGACAGACCGAATCCGAGGCCGAACTATTTTCCAAAGTCAATCCCGAAGGACATTTCCGAGCGTCTGGTGCGCCTCCACGGAGATCCTTTTGCCTGGTGGATGGGCCAGTTCTTCAAGTACGCCATGAGGATGAACAAGGATTTCCAGGATTACATTGATAACCAAGCGCGAGAAATGGGTTACGAGTCTCCTATTGTAGGGTGAATATTCCCAAGATTGACATTTGACATATGAATGAGGTTCATACGCCACGCATAAACGTTGGTATAAACACCCGTCGTACTTATCAATTAAAAAACAGCAAAGGCAGATTTAACTTGGGTATCAGCCAGTGGTCTATGGAAGGCTTCCCCTTATTATATGGTCTTCCATAGATTGCGTTGTAATTTTGTCTTTCAGCTTTAAGCTGTATATTTATGTTATTTGACTTCGAGTATTCCTTTTGGTGCTGCCGTCTTCTGAGTTTTCAAATCGAACGCTATTTTCTCTATACATAGAGGCTGTTTTACTTCCCCACATTTCAGCTTGCAGATTCGACGGTCTGACAAGCTGATAAGAGAGGCAGTTTACATTGACCTCAGTGTGTACATGCAAGAAGTGGATGAATTCTACAAACAGCTGGAGTTGCGACAGCCTGTTGCTCAACGGAGGATCTTCTTGGCCACAGACGATCCAAAAGTAATTCCAGAAATAAATAAGAAGTAAGTAGGGAAACCATATGTAGGAAGAGTGACATACAGATTTATAAAGGCAAACAGGGAAACAGAAGGGGAAAAAGAAATATAAAAGATGAGTGGAGAGAGAAAAGGAAGACTCACGTAGACCTCACGTAGACAGACGCACAAAAATTCGGTAAACAGATAGATTGAAAAATCAGTTCATGATTAGATATGTGACTTTTTAAGGATGTAAATCCCTGATCATCCGACTGTTGCCAGATGTCTATGGTAATTGATGTATAGCATCTAACTTCAAACAGCTGCACACAAAAAGACGTGTGAGTAGTCCTCCTTGCTTCTAGAGCTTTACTCTCGGTACGTTATGCTCAGGGTTTTTCTAATTAGCGGATAGTGATATATTTTGACACAATCATTGTAATTGCAAAATTAGATTGTTTAGTTTTCATCACGTGATGGAAATCATGTCCGATGCTTGGCCTCAACATTGTTTTTTATGCGTGAGATTACTCCTTGTGGGCTCACTCAAGCCTGTATAACCTGCCGGATGGACTTACTGTGAGCCAAGACTCACGCTCTACTGCAGTTTCAATTCGAGACGCGAAGCCTTAGCCTTCTCTTTGGCCACTGGATCCTTCAGCTCATTCGGGAGCAATCCTAACGGATGCAGTGTAGCATACATTGTTCATTTCGACAGGTTGCATCACAATGGAGAATATTGCTACCACATCAGTATAACATCTGCTATACTGATGTTATATGATATTTGCGGAAGGGTATTGAAAGGGTTGAATTGAAGGCCTCCGACTGAGGCGCGGCCAACATTTTGATAATGGCCTTGAAAGGCGACCCCGACAGACCTCTCTTTATTGGTTCACTAATCAGACCTGCTCAAATGTCTCCATACAACAACAGCAGAAACACTGCAAACTTGGCCCTCAACTGTTTTGGCAAGGCATGAAGAGAGATGCTTCTTTGGCACTGGGATAAGAACGATGCCAGCCTTTTCTAGGCTAGGAACTGGAGAAATCTTCCACCTTTATGTAGCGAGTTACTTTTTACACACAATTTTCATTCTTAGGCCCGTACTTTTAAAACCTTCGCCAGTGCTGGCGTTCGCCTGGCGAAGCTACGCCAGGCGAACCTCTGAGTGAGGGAGGCCTTACTTTTAAACCCAACGTTCGCCAGGGCGGGCGAAGGGATCGCCAGGCGCTAACATCTTGCATTCCCGCTAAATCTAGCGCAAATTTGTTTACATCTGCAGTGCACATAACATAACCTAAACTTAATTATTAACCTCGAGAGAAGACGAAAATGTTGTTTCCGCAATAGTCTCACTTTATACTATAACAAAGGAGTTAAAATTTAACTTTATGCTATATCAAAGAAGTTGAAAATATCTTTATACTATAACAAAATTAACTTTATACTTTATGCTATACTATACTATACTATACTATACTATACTTATACTATAACAAGGTTAACTTTATGGCCCGTACTTTTAAAACCTTTTGCTTTTTCTCGCGTTTTTTTTTATTCGCCGAAGCGCTAGATTTATCAGGAATCCAAGATGTTAGCGCCTGGCGATCCCTTTCGTTCGCCAGGCCTGGCGAACACCTGCCTTGGTTTTAAAAGTAAGGCCTCCCTCACTCAGATGTTCGTTTGGCGAAGCTTCGCCAGGCGAACGCCAGCATTGGCGAAAGGTTTTAAAAGTACGGGCCTTAGTCTTGTACTTGTTATTCTCGTTATCCTTTCCATTATTTTTATTAGTGTAATTGTCATAAAAATTTAATTCTTTTCATAATTATCATTGTTATCATGACTAGCAGTATGGTTATCATCACCATCATCATAATCATCCTCATCATCATCATAGTAGTGTCATTTCCCAGTTATAATCATCCTACCAATACCTTCATTATGATTGCTATCATTACCTTGCCATTGGTGATGATAGCAACAATAATGATACTAATAAAAACGACTATGACGATAGTAATGATCATGGTCCCTGGCAGATGATAATGACGAAGAAAGTGCATCTGCTACTGACGATGTATAGAAAACGAGGATAATCACAAAACAAAGATAGAGTAATACCAGTAAATTACAATAAAATCATCCGTGACGTAACACATTCCAACCCCCTCCTTCACAGGTACCCGGAGTACAAGGTCGTGTACAACTCGGCCAGTGTCGACTCGACGCGCTTGAACCAGCGGAAGAAGAGTGAGAGTGTGAGGTATTTCTTCGCTGATGTTTACTTCCTCTCGCGGTCCGACTTCCTCGTCTGCGGGATGACCTCCAACGTAAGGAAGAGGGAGGGAGGGAGGGAGGTAAAGAGAGGGAGGGAGGGAGGGAAAGAGAGAGAGAGAGAGAGGGAGGGAGGGAAAGAGAGAGAGGGAGGGAGGGAGGGAGGGAGAGAGAGAGAGGGAGGGAGGGAGAGAAAGGGTCCGACTTCCTCGTCTGCGGGATGACCTCCAACGTAAGGAAGAGGGAGGGAGGGAGGGAGGTAAAGAGAGGGAGGGAGGGAGGGAAAGAGAGAGAGAGAGGGAGGGAGGGAAAGAGAGAGAGGGAGGGAGGGAGGGAGGGAGAGAGAGAGAGGGAGGGAGGGAGAGAAAGGGTCCGACTTCCTCGTCT
>NC_091568.1:11172145-11174645 GCF_042767895.1 Penaeus vannamei
TCTTCTCTGGCATAATTTTCAAAAATCCTATAGAAAATAACTACCTGATATATAAACTGGCGATACCAACGTTAATTAGTATAGCAACTTCTGTGTCTGTCGGCATTTTGCCAAAGGACAAGAAACTCCAAATCACATGGGCAAGAATGAGATTTACATGTTTCATTATTTTGACGATAGATGAATAAGAATTGTTTGGTCCGTTTCTTTGTTAAGGAGTGATGAAAAATGAATAAATGAATACTGTTTGAACTGACTCTGGTTTGCGGTAACGCCTACAGCAAGACTGTCAGTCATGAAAGTAATGACCGTGAAACACATAGGAGCGGGACACAAAGTACTTAGATCATTCTATGTACATGCTGTTCGACCTGTTGTTGACTATGCTTCTGTCGCCCTCAGTGCTTCCAGCACAATATTAAAAGAAAACTGGAAACAGTACAAAATGAAGCAGCCAGGATCATTCTGGGTGCCCCCAGATGGACAAAGGTCATTGACCTCATGGAGACCGACTTGCCGGCCCTGGATACCCGAATTGATTAAATGGCAGCCCAGTTCCTTTCCAAGGTCCTGCAGGCACCCCGAAATGCATTCTTAAGACAAAGAGCACTCAGACGCCTACAACAAGACTATCAGCTGTTTGCGGACAGCTGGCTCACACACACATAGCCAGAGTGTTGACACACTTCCAGCTCAAAGAACCACTGCTTGCCAAGGGCATGGACTCCCCTCACCCAGACTATAAAGAACCGCTGCCGTGGACAAACAACTTGATTGAGTTCTCAGCCCTGAACATGTCAAGGAGAAAAAATCAATACTCTATGCCTAGCCTAAATGCACAAGTACAAAGGGTCATTGCTCAAATAACCCCTCCGGATAGCAGAACCTCCAATACAGATGGATGGATCCGTGGATCCCATAATCCGGCTTCGCAGCAAGGGAAGCCACATCCATTAGGGTCACTGACAATGTCTCATCGCTCCAAGCTGAAACGGTCGCGATCATGGGAGCCCTGACGCACGCGTCCCTAAGGGATGGACACGTGGTCATATAGACAGACTCTAGAGCAACCACAGTCTACAGCATAGGGTGCTCCAAGACAACATATACCTTCTGACCTCTGTCCTAACCATAGCCTAGAGAATCCTTGATTAGGGTAGAATAATCATAAACTGGGTCCCAAGCCACATAGGCATCCAAAGGAATGAGCTTGCTGAGACTTGCCGAAAAGGGCAGGGGCATGCCCCCAACCTCCATGATCTTTAACCCAAGCCAAAGGAGAGTGAGCCAAAGTTCCAGAACTACAGCACTTGCTGTTCTCCGGGGCATGCACAGAAAATACCACAAATTCGCTCTCTGTCAGGCTATGGGTCCCTGGCCCTTCATCCAAATATAAAAAGAGGTACTTAAGTCACACTGCACAGATTAAGACTAGGTTACCCATGTGTTTGGCAAGTTCTTTATGAGTGGTTGTCAGGGAATGCGAGTAATGCGGCGAGCCTAACGCCACATTACTTATAAAATTGTGAACACGCAATTTCTGAGACAAGGACCACCCACCACAGCCGCCGGGCTGGTACAAAGGGTTTGCCACATGCTTACACGGTTGCAGCTGGATCGCTTGCTTGCAATCCAGCCACCACACTAAGCATACAGTTCAAAGAAAACGCACAACTAGAAATAGCTGACACAGGCCGGGCCACTCTAGAAAAAAGGCCCGGGCGAAGCTAGTCTTTTCAAATTGGACTGAACTGAACTACTCAAATTCCGAATGAGCGGAAAAAACACGAATATTCAACATATATTCGGGGTTCCAGTAGTCCTAGTGAAGGCAATGACAACGATATCATAGACTGGTTAGTCGACGACGTTAGGGAACGAATGGCTAAATTAGAAGAAAAAGAAGCAGAAGGGTCCAGGTATTCGGCTGATAAAGCAAATGCTATTGATGTAAATATCCAGCAGATTGGAATTTCTCAGGTCCTAGGTAGATTCACAGATATTCCTGCCAAAACTAGAGGTAAATCATATATATTCAAACCCCACACACACACTCCGGACACCAAGGATAAGTGGTTTAAAATACACAGCTGCTGACACTATTCTAAGGGATAATAAGGGCAAACCTAATTAATTTACTCAGTCATCCCGGATAAACTCATCCCTGTTGTTATTAAAACAACTCGGTCCTCATACTTCTACCATGAACTGGGAAGACTTGAACTCAGTCGAACGAGCGAATAAAGTAAACCTGAACATTTATAGTATTTTTTTAACTAAACAACGAGTTAGAAGAGTGAATTAAATCGCAAGCTCCAATAAAAGAAGGGAAATAGATTGATGCTCTCACTTACAATTTTGATAGTATCGTGATTTGCGACACGAGAAACATAAAATTGGAGAATGACGAAGAAAAGAGAATATTACATACATACTCAATTGCAGATTCTGAACAATTGAAGTTAAAGGAGCAAGACCATATTTTGCTAGTTATTGATGA
>NC_091568.1:11179645-11182294 GCF_042767895.1 Penaeus vannamei
TGCGCTATACATGTGCTTACTTCCAACAATGGTTTAATTATACAAGGACTGCCAAGTTTTGGTTACTAGTTGACAGGCTATAAAAAGCAGGGACTAAGGACATTAATTATCCTGGTGACATCAGGCTTCTTCTATGAGTGCAGTCTGATTTCCCAGTCCTTCCTGAAGTATCATATTCTGTATCGACGTCGCTATCCAGAGGCCAAACATGGTTCTAGAGCAGGAGACGCTTTGGGCCAAAGGTGCTTAGAATTATGGAATCATTTAGATCAGCTCCCGGTAGATGAAGAATGTGGATCATAAACAGAACCCAGAGATGCTTGCCTTCGCAAAAGTCACTGGACTGATCTCTGAATCTATCGCTGTAGAAATACTTGGGTCACTGTAATTTTTCCTTTTGTATTTGTTTATTTTTTCTCTTGTTTTCTTTCTTCTCTTATTTTCTGTTCCCATACATCATTTATGCTTACCTTTTCTTTATTTCTGAAATTACTTCTGGATCGTCAGTGGCCAAGAAGATCCTCCGTTGAGCAACAGGCTGTCGCAACTCCAGCTGTTTGTAGAATTCATCCACTTCTTGCATGTACACACTGAGGTCAATGTAAACTGCCTCTCTTATCAGCTTGTCAGACCGTCGAATCTGCAAGCTGAAATGTGGGGAAGTGAAATAGCCTCTATGTATAGAGAAAATAGCGATCGATTTGAAGAAAACTCAGAAGACGGCAGCACCAAAAGGAATACTCGAAGTCAAATAACATAAATATACAGCATAAAGCTGAAAGACAAAATTACAACGCAATCTATGGAAGACCATATAATAAGGGGAAGCCTTCCATAGACCACTGGCTGATACCCAAGTTAAATCTGCCTTTGCTGTTTTTTAATTGATAAGTACGACGGGTGTTTATACCAACGTTTATGCGTGGCGTATGAACCTCATTCATATGTCAAATGTCAATCTTGGGAATATTCACCCTACGACAGGAGACTCGTAACCCATTTCTCGCGCTTGGTTATCAATGTAATCCTGGAAATCCTTGTTCGTCCTCATGGCGTACTTGAAGAACTGGCCCATCCACCAGGCAAAAGGATCTCCGTGGAGGCGCACCAGACGCTCGGAAATGTCCTTCGGGATTGACTTTGGAAAATAGTTCGGCCTCGGATTCGGTCTGTCCCAAGCAGGGAACTGCACCACGGGAGAATCTTTCTTCCCTGCAAGCAGAATCGTGGGAAGGGAACTCCTAAAAGAATCCTATGGGCTTTCGAAAAATATTCTATCACAAAAGTACATCAAAGGTTTGGGGACATCAAATTACATTATTCATGCTTAGGAACTACTTTATTGTCAAGTCTAAGACCCTTCAATTGTTTCATCACAGAAAGACTGAACAATCAACAGGGCTTTTGCATGCCCTCTCACCTGGCCAAGCAACCATCTGAGACTTGTTGTAACTTGTGCAAGTGTCGCTGAGAGGAAGGAAGAACGTCTCGAGTCCTTCGGGATTGCCATTGTAATTCTTCGTATCTAGAATCAAGGTCCGCTGAGTGCCATATGACGCCAGGAAGCAGTAGCTCAGGTGGTGTAGTTGGCTCCCTATCCCTCGCCCCTGTAATGGCCATAGCCACAGTAATTCGAGAAAGTGTTATTTTCAAGACTATCTCGCGTCCCGAAGTATATAAAAAAAGATTCTCCAAACACTCTTACTGAAATCTTACATTTTTTTTTCATTGTCATATAAAGACAATATTTTCCGTGTTCTTGTTTTATCTGGAGGTTAAGACACGGCAGAAAAAAATACTAAACAACGTAACTACTTACGGAAGTTTTGAAGTCACAGTAGATCTTCTTAGCAGAGGCGCAGTCGGGGGGATTCTGCAGGATGTGCAACCGGTGCTGCACGAGGGCGCTGAGGGCAGCGGCCTCTTTTTCTCTCCATTCGCGAAACCCGTCGACCTCGTTAAGACGCGTTAGGTCGTGAGAGGTCACTCTGACAACAGAGGAACTCGTCACGACTCTCAGTCATCCAAACAAGCCTAAGCGAGTTTCGGTGTGGTTCACTTTGGAATTATTTGAAAGATAACCTCTCAAATGTGTCGGAAAAAATATCACAGGATTGCACAACAAACGCAAAAAGGACTTTTCAACAAACTGGTTTCGTGACATGGAATCAGATAAGATTAATCATAACAGCAAACAAGAAAGATAAAAATGAAATGTCTACCGGCAAGGCATTGCACATACCTATACTGAGTCTCTAAGTTTCTCCAGTGGCTGCCTATCCGCTAACCTCCTATATATATACACATCCTCAGACTATGGCCCCTACAGGGTTCCCTAGGGGAGATTGACCCCAAATTTGGGAACTACTGACCTAAAGTAATGTTCCAGATCTTCAAGAACGGTGGTAAGATTGTTATTGCTAGAGCTGAGATTCCTGAGATGGAATTTCAAGAACTGCCAGGTGTGACGCACGTCCCTTCCCACCTGTCGACGCATCTGCTCGGCCTCCATGAATGGCTCTGGCATCTGAGCGGAAACAGCTGCAATAGGACGTGGGTGCTGGGTGAATTTTTACACGTGTATCGTGCATCAATACATACATTTGCAAGCAAGACAAATAGGCCTACATGTACAACGACACATGCACA
>NC_091568.1:11182794-11197794 GCF_042767895.1 Penaeus vannamei
CTTTTCAGAATGACAGTCAAACTCAAGGCAGAGTTACTGGGAGTAGATGTAAAGGAAATGACGAAAAAGTTGATGATACACCACCACAAGGTTTGCAGTTCTGTATTTTCTGTACCTCCTTCAGCCAGAGAGTCTAAATTTTATGATAATTCATGCTCTCATAAAAGGAGTTTAATAGACTTTTACATTTTTTTCCCCATGATTCTATGTGGTTTTCCAATTCGTTCCAAACCTGGATTCTCTTGCCCGTTTTTTTGTTGTTGTTTTTTTTCTTCTTTTTTTTTTCTTTTCTTTTCTTTTCTTTTCTTTTCTTTTCTTTTCTTTTCTTTCTTTAATAAGATTCATCATACATAGATTCCTTCATTTGTGTATTTTGTGTGTAACAAATTTCTTTTTTAATAATATTTGTCATAACTTATTTTTCTTATGATTTTTTCTTCTTCCTCATCTTCATCTTCATCTTCATCTTCATCTTCATCTTCATCTTCATCTTCATCTTCATCTTCATCTTCATCTTCATCTTCATCTTCTTCTTCTTCTTCCTCTTCATCTTCTCCTCCTCCTCCTCCTCCTCCTCCTCCTCCTCCTCCTCCTCCTCCTCCTCCTCCTCCTCCTCCTCCTCTATTTTTTGGTTATCAATAAAGCACATTTTGGAGAGATGGTATGAATATAAGATGATGTTTTAAACAGTGGAACCCTGAACACTATCTGTTAAAGTAGAATATATATATATATATATATATATATATATATATATATATATATATATATATATATATATATATATATATATATATATATATATATATATATATATATATATATTAGATTCAGCATGCAGCTGAGCGTGATTTCTTTGTAGTAGAATTTCTGTACAACGAGGCATGATACCAGTTTTTACAGCCATGAGCTAACTAACTAACTTGCGGTGATAATAACTATGTATGCCTATGTAAAGCATGGTGTCAGTAGTGCATCACCCTTATTGCAACAGATTTCGACTCCGTCAGTTAGTTAAATGTTACATATTCATCAATACCTTAAAACTAAAGAAGCATAAATTCTAGCTTTACTTGGGGACAAGATATCAAACATTGAGAGAAGACATCATTAAAGTGAGTTCAGTTTAGTTAGATTTGCGAAGTCATGCTTCACCCGGCCCTTGTCTCTAGAGTGGCCCGGCCTGTGTCAACTATTTCTAGTTAACTCATGTGTTTTCTTTGAACTGTATGCTTATCATGGTGGCCAAATTGCAAGCAAGTGATCCTGCTGCCACGGAGTAAGCATGTGGCATGCCCTTTTTACCAGCCCGGCGGCTGTGGTGGGTGGTCCGTCATAAAAATTGTGTGTGTTCACAATTCAGCAAGTAATGTAACAGGGTGGCATTAGGCTCGCCGCAGTGTTTGCATATCCTGGCAGTCTTATCATCAATAATTTGCCAAGCACATGGGTAACCTAGTCACTTGGCAAATTATTGATTATGATACTGAGTTAGAATCAGTTATAAACGTATGGCAATTATTACAATTCATAATCCTAGAGTGAATTCCATGTAGAGCAGTCAATTAGGTGAGTAAAGCAGGTCATCAACATGTATGTGTGAATACAGTTAGCATGGCAAGTAAAAGGAAGTGAGGTTTCAAAGAACACAATATGTTTAGATTCAAAGAATGTAGTAAAGACACAAGCAATAACGAAATAATTACAGATAAACATATCATCTAGAAGGGATAAGACACGATAATGCATTTTCGCAAACAATAAACATGAATAATATATGCCTTTGATGATGCCTTGCTGGAAGACCTAGTTGAAGTGACAGGATGAAATTTTTGCTGTGATGACATTTAGTCTGCCACATTCTATCAGTTCATACTAGGATGGTTTCAATTTATTTTAGCATGGGAAAATATTTTAATATTACTCTAAATACTCTCATTTGTATCAAACCATCTGTAGTCGTAATAACAACAAAAATATAGCCAACAGAAAAAATTGTGACCTGAAATCTCTGGCCGTTGGTCATTCTTTGTTTCCATTTAGCAGACAAATTTCCTTAGAATTCCAGCCCTGGTTACAAGGTCTACTAATCGCCTCCTTTGTGGCTAAGCACTGGCAGAGCCATCTATGTGCAGACATTTAACAAAACAATACTAAAGTAAACACCTTTTCCTGGGGGCATTGGGTTAATGTTAGGGGTTATGTATACATGCCAGTCCAAAAATATTTGGTTATTAAGGAGTCAGTTACTTGGCCTATCTGATCTCACCTGTTTAACCACTTCCTTGAATTTTCAAGGAATGTAGTAAACTTCTCAAGCCTAGCCATTGACTCCTAGGTGATTAAGAGCATGTGAAGTCATCTCTCTGTAAACAAAACTGACATAGGTTTATAATCTGTCTTGAAATATTTCATATTTTATACAGGAGACCATACCTGTTAATATTCTCATTAACAGTCATTTCTGCCATGCAATTTTTTTCAGATTGAAGGGAGGGGAAATGTATACTGTTACCAATGCTTTGATACTATTTTCATTCCTTAAGATCCTGTATTGCCCACAGAAATATAAATTACTTGCATCACATTATTTTTGTATTATCCACTTTATTATCATTATCATTATTGTTAATTATTATTACAGGAGTGGAATTTCTTCATTCAACAACAGTCTTCTTTTGTGAACTCTGCAGTCAGGTTATGTATGACAAAGATGAAGTTATCCTCCATCCACAGAAGTCACAACACCTGAAGAAATACAAAGTAAGGATCTTATAACCATTAGATGATTTTTCAAAAACAAGTAGGCAAAGTTTCCTTCCACAGCCATCCTGATTCTTACACCTTTTCACAGTTACATCTGAATCTCAAGCCCATGCAATATCTATGCTGGATGACCTTATTGGTAAACCTATTCCTGCTCAACCCCACTCCTCCCTTAATACTAGTACTGGAACTGTTTCATCTCCCCAGCTGATTGCCTTGTCTATGACAAGGATCAATCAGACTGTGAAGACCTGTTTGCCTACTTTACTGACTATGATACAGTATTAGTACAGTGTTACACTGTATCTCCTAGAGGCTGCCATTAGCCCCATGTCAATATTGCCAAGATTACCTTCAGTAAATATGACCTTCCAAATAAGGTCTATATCGGTTGAGAACCTTTTCAATTAACAACCAGTTCTCCTTTTTCAGATCTATAAATACCCTCCATTCGATCTAATCAACTATAATCCTTAATAAACCTATCAAGACAGGGCCAGAATTATCAGTTTAGTTTTTCTGGCAGGGTTTGTGCTATGTACACTCAGTGAGTGGGTGAGTGAGTTATGATGCGTATAGGCATAGTACATGATGATGTCATGATGGCTATGGCCATTAACCCTTCCCCTCCTATCAATCCTTATCCTACCCCATTTACTCCCCCTCTGTCTACCTTTTTCACTACCATACTATCTTACAATGCTATATGATTTGAAATCTAAGACATTTTGTTCTAATAAAGAACTTCTCTAAACCCCTTTCACCACAATACTTTACCATAGTGCTATATGACCTTTGATGTCTAGAACATTTATTTATTCAAAATATTAGCACACATCAAGATGTAGAATAATGTTTGTGTTAATTTTATAACAATCTCTCATTCCCATCTCCATCTTCAGCTCACCGATTACTGTTCTCTATCATCACTTTCCCTCCTTTCCTTTTTTGCATTTTACTTATTAATCTGATTTCATCACTGTCTTTGCAGGAGTATATTCAGGGAAATGTCACACAGGAAATCCAGTTCATGAAAGAAAAGATGTCAGCACTTACGGAATACTGCAAAAAGAGGCAAGTTAAGTTAGTCAAAAATGCATCTGATGTCATCACAGACTGCCTTACAGAGCCTTCTAATCCCTGTACAGGCCCCCCTGATAAGGAGAAGACAAGTAATTCAGACAGCAGTAGTAGCACCAAACGCAAGCTCATGAATGAACAGTGTGAACATAATAAAAAGAATCGAGTAGAGAGATAGTCTAGTCTTATGAAAGGGATCTGATTGAAGGCTCTTTTTTTTAGTGTGATATATGAGCTTTACAGCATAATATCTCACATTATTTTATCTAATTCAGTGAGAAGATACGTTTTGTTAATTCCTTTGTATATATCTTAGGTAAAATATCTTTTGTGTCCAATATTTTTATATACAGAAAAAATAAGTATTTATATTGTTTAGTTGTTGTTGTTTTTACTATGTACAGGTATATGAAGTCTGTGATAAATTCATCTTTAGCTAGAATCTCAAGCATAAATAATCAAAGAAATGTCCTCCATGTGAAACTTGTACATAAAAGATTACTTGAAGCTAGACTAAAGTAAATACTCTGTCCATAGTTGAAAAATACTTGTCCTGGACTTTTTAACATTCAGATTTTTACACCTTAGCATGTAACCAGAAATAACTCCTAAATATGTGTTTAATTTAACATTTAGATTGGCAACAAAACCAATGTTTAGCATTGTTTTACAGTGATATTTGAGTGTCATGAAAGTTGTGTAAAACATGATACAACTTAGCATTTATAACGGACTGATTATTGAATATAAGAGCCTTTACCGTGAATTATTTGAAATAATTTCTGGTATTTTTATACATTTTTATTCTTTTACATACCTATATTTTTCACATTTGGTAATAAAATATTTGAGGAAGTACTTAATACTTAGTAAAATGAAAAACCCTTGTTTGACTTCCCTCCCAATACCTTGGTCATTGTTGTCATGGGAGGGTTTAGGAGATGAGGACTTTTACATTTTTCACATTTGGTAATAAAATATTTGAGGAAGTACTTAATACTTAATATAATGAGAAACCTTGTTTGACTTCCCTCCCAATACCTTGGTCATTGTTGTCGTGGGAGGGTTTAGGAGATGAGGACTGAGGCCCAATGTAGGGGATCACCTCTGACTTAGGCCTCAGCCCTCACCTCAACTAATAATGTTTGGTCTTTTCTTCTCTCCTGTCTTCTGTATCTTCTTCATCCCCTTCTTCTATCCCATTCCTAAGGTGTGAGAGCCATGCTGAAAGGATGAAAGGCTGGCTTTGTGTCAGTCACAATGGCCTCCAGGTGCCATGGGCACATTATTCCCTTGGTTGACCCCTAGCCGATGGGTGGCATGTACGTACATGCCATGGCTGTTGTGGACCGAAAGACGGGTGGCATCGTGCCATGCCCATTCCCGCACCACTGGCTCATTGGACGGAGTTTGTTTTTCTCCGATAGTAGCGGCTTCATTTATATGGTAAAGATTTTAGGCAATGGTACCTATAATGAAGGTAAACCTTCAAAATTTTAATATTTTTATAAATTATAGCAAAATAAAACCTTTTAGGTGCTAAATGTCGTGTGCAAACTACCGAACGAGCTGGGTGCAAACAGGGGAAACTGCCAATGCGCGCCAACAACCCCGTCCATACGTTCCACTTTGTCCATACGTCGGCATTGGGTTAATTGCCTAGCCCTTACCCGTTAGGTGGACCCTGAGGCATAGACCGTTTCTTTTCCCCATTTTACTCAGGCTCACCATAGCCAATAATGAAGATTCTGTACCCTTCATAAGAGCATTAAGGCTTGCCCCTTCGTCAAATAGCTTATCTGAATTTGATTTTGGCTTTCAGACCCCTGCCCATCCTTTGACCACGGCTCCGACCCCAATACTAATACCCTTTCTTAGACACTTACAGACAACTCTAACCATTCCAAAACACCCACCCAGGTTATTACTCAACCTCCAGAAAGCACCCCTTCCTCTCTCCCAACATTCTCCTCTTTATCTCCTGCTACACAGTCCTCTTCAGTGTCTACCCCCTCTTCCCTTGTTACTACTCTTTATCCTTATTGTCCTCCTCCCCCACAGAACTACAATCCACACAAACCCATCTTCCTCTTATCCTCGTCCTCCCCCCCAATCCCTTGCCCATTTTTGTCGTAGGGGGGCTTAGGAGACGGAGACCGAGACCCAATGCAGTGATCTCCCCTGCCTAGGGCCTCAGCCCTCGACTCAACTAATTTTGCATGGTCTTTCCCCCTCCAGCTTTTTGTTTCCGTCCCTTCTCCAACCCCTTCTATTATCTACTTGCTAAGGTGTAAGAGCCATGCTGAAATGATGAAAGGCTGACCTTCTGCCAGTCCTGAACGGCCTGTGGGAACCATGGGCACGGTACTCCCCAGATTTAATTGTCTTGCCATTACTCCTTTAAGGGGCACTGTTTCTGTCCCTTTACATAATCAAGGCTTCCCATGGCCAGTAATGAAGATGTAATACCCCTATTAGGGGCAATGAGGCATGCCCCTTCATCAAATAGCACCATCAGCTCCCCAACCCCAGACTCTCCTTCGACCACGACTCCGAACACTGAAACTACTACCCACTCCTCAATGCCTACTAGTGTATCACCCACCCAAGCAGAGACTCAATCTCCAGAAGACATTCCTATCCTCCCTCAAATTCATCAACTCTACCCCTACAACCTTCATCAAACACCCCAACCTCCCTTATTACTACCTTACAGCCTTATTCTCCATCTCTCCGTAAAACTACCCCCCTCAACAACATTCCCGCTTCCACACGCCCCCGTCCTTCTACCACCACCAACCCTACAAATATCTTAACTACTCTATTTAGCCCAGCTAAATGGGACTGATTTTTCGTGATCCCCCCTACAGCTCCTTACTCAAGCAACACTCTCCTCTTTCAACAATGTCTCCAAAAACATGTAGGCAGAGTCCCTTTCCTTATCGGACGCGATCAGGCCCTTCTCACAACAGTCAGATCTGAAGCTGAAGTTATAGCATTATCAAAACTAAGTGATCTCTCTGGCAACCCCATCCCTGCAGAACCTCATCCAACTCTTAATACTTGTACCAGAACTGTCTCTATCTCCCCAGCAAACTGCCCAGTCAATACCAAAGATTGGTCAGATTGTGGAGAATACTTACTCAGCTCCCTGAAGTCAAGCAGAAGTAAAATTATGTTGTGACATGTAGAATACAATACCAAGAAATTGACATGTCAGGGCTGTACTCAGTTTCACTGATAATTAAAAAATGCAGATCTTCTCCCTCAGTCATTTTCTAGTTCACACTATATCAGGAATACAGCAGATCTTGGCCCACAAGTTGTGGACTGGCCTATGGTAAATCCATCTTTAAAACAATCAAATGTTTTGTTGAAAGTTAGCTGACCATGCACTGTTAACCAATTACAACAGTGGAATCCCTTTTCTGAGGAAGATCATGTTTGTGTCAAAATATAGAGATAACCCTAATCACCATTTTTCAAAAGTTGGCAGCTCTGAGTCAGTCACTTAACCTTCAGTGAATATTGATTCTCATATTTGCTACATGGATATGTGTTGCCCTGCATCCAATCAGTGAGTAGATACAGCCTTTGAAATTACTAAAAAGTCATATGCCACAGCCAAAAATGTAGACTTCTGAAAAAACATATATTTTCTGCATTTCTAATTCTTCACTCTAGTGGGTGACTGCACATAGTGCCTAACATGTACTTAGTTCAGGATGTGTAAATGCCACAGGTTTGTGCAAAGTAAGAGTTTTACATTTCTTCACCTATGAAAATGCATAACCATATTTAGTGATTACTTGAAACTATGGCATGTTGTCCACAGCACAATCAGCCATTACATTCTCCACTTTTTCTTGCACACCCTGTATACTCAATTGCACCAGGGTAGTGCATGGCAAGTTCTACAAAACAAAAGATAGCTGCATACAGACCTATACAATATACTGTACATATATACAGATAAGGGTTAGATAAACTACATTTAAACTTTCTTGCTTCTGTAATCCACCTTTAGACTAGTTCTTGTTACAACTCTAGTACTGACACACAAAAATTACTTATTTTGTGGATAAAATAATGCCTTATCTGCCAATTAAAAGAAATAAGAAAAAATACCACAGATATAAACTGATTATCATTTACTGTGTGTGTGGGGGGTGGGGGGTGCAAGTAAGTGAGTGAGTGAGTGAGTGAGTGAGTGAGTGAGTGAGTGAGTGAGTGAGTGAGTGAGTGAGTGAGTGAGTGAGTGAGTGAGTGAGTGAGTGAGTGAGTGAGTGAGTGAGTGTGTGTGTGTGTGTGTGTGTGTGTGTGTGTGTGTGTGTGTGTGTGTGTGTGTGTGTGTGTGTGTGTGTGTGTGTGTGTGTGTGTGTGTGTGTGTGTGTGTGTGTGTGTGTGTGTGTGTGTGTGTGTGTGTGTGTGTGTGTGTATGTGTGTGTGTGTGTGTGTGTGTGTTGTGTGTGTGTGTGTGTGTGTGTGTGTGTGTGTGTGTGTGTGTGTGTGTGTGTGTGTGTGTGTGTGTGTGTGTGTGTGTGTGTGTGTGTGTGTGTGTGTGTGTGTGAGCATGCCTATGTGAGTGCGTGTGAGTTCTACTTACCTTATTTCTTTTGTTCTTTACCATCCTTTTTTTTTTTCTTAATAAAGTAAGTGGAATGTTAAAAATTTAGAGAGCACCACATCAAAATATGAGTAAAAAAAAATCAATGACAAAATTCATCACTGTAAAAAAAGGGGGAAAAAGAAAAAAAAACGGGAATGACATGAACTGAGAAATTCCAATGATAATAAACTACCATAAGTGAACACAAAAATAAACTATAAACATGAATTATGAATACAATCCAACATAATGACCTGTTTAGTTTCTTACAATAAGTCTTAATATAGTCATCCTTAACCCTAAAAGGATGAAATATGGCTATTATCATTGCTAGTAAGTGTGAACACGGAGTGAAACAAAACAAAAATCTACAAAAGAGGTCAAATTATTTATACTACAAATTTCCATATTTGAAAGATCTTAGGTAAAATATATAAAAGCAGAGAAACCAGCAAACAATGCATTTTTCCTATCCAATAGCACATGAAGTTCTGAACTTTTTCATCCTTACTGAAGTTCATAATCAAGATTCAATAGCTTCCTTCTTTCATTTGTTTTAATCTCCCTGCACTGAAAGCTCATCAAAGTGAATTTTCTTTTCCTTTAATCCATGACATATTCCTAATTTTATGTATGGTCTATGTTTGGAAGATTTAAACATGGTGAAAAATCAGGAAGGTCTTTCAAGCCAAGCACCATCAGAAAAGGCATAAAAGTATTTTTTCACACATATAGTTTGAACATTGACACTAACCATGTCCCTGTTCAATGCATCAATAAAGGCACATGTATGGATGGTTACTGGGAACAAGAATAACAATAAAATAAATACTTAAAAAAACATGGCAGTCTTTTGTTACAGAAGCCTATATAATCAACAACGTTCACATCCTAGTACTTAATATCTTCACACACAAGTGCAGAAAAATAAGCAGTCACAGTGACATCTAAGTTTATAAAAAAAAATTGTGTTATAACACAAAATGCGCCATTCATTTTCTGTCAAAATATTACCTCATATAATTTATCTGAAGCAATCTTGAAGCCTACAACAATACTTGAAAATATTGAAATATAAAACTATTTTTTGTCATTAAAGCTATTACCCTCGCTAGAACATCACAGATTCATCAACCAGATTTTTTACTTGTTCACATCCAAAATATTCTACAATATTCCTCACCCACTCCTTCAGGGTTTTTTTGTGATCCTATCTACTTATTATCTGAACAATATAATATTGATATCAATGTCCAGAGAAAATCTAAATCTCATCTCACTACTTGAAAATACCTTAATATTTCAAAAAAGCCACATTAAAAATAAGTCAATAATAAAAAAACAGTAAAACAGAACATTACAAGTCTACAGTATATTCACTTTAATATCTGCTTCTCTCCAAATCTTAATAATAAAGTGGTGTGTAACGGAACATCATTATTATGCCTACACCTGCCTCATGCATATACTCATACACTTATTTAGATTGTAGATTTGACTTCAAAATCCAAATGCCATTATTATTGGTTGGCAAACACTATGTCATTTTTAAGAGACTCTCAGTCACTAAGAAATAGCATTATCACATTATCTTATTTAAGCAATCATATTAGGCAAGTCAATACTTAAATTTCCTATCTAATATGTTTTCTGTCTCTAAATTAACACAATTTACAAATCATTTGTGCAATTTCACTTGCTGCTAAAAATGTGTTTCATTCTATTCACATTTGTCTTAAACCTTTAGCTAGACATCTTAATAGTTATGCATAACACAATTAAACTATCTCAGTTATCCGACTTAAATAATATGCTTAAGCTATATCAAACTGAGAAAATCCAACTCAGAAATCATATTCACTAAAGTGTATGTATCACATGACTGAGATTGGAACTGAAAAAGAGGGAGGAGGACAATGGAGTGGATGTAAAATCATCTCCCACAGTACCCTAAATTTTACAAAGCCTTATGTGTGGCACACAAATTAAGGTTTCCATGCAAGTCTGTCAACCAATCAGTGAAATTCAGTTTCATAGGAAAAGGATTGCTGTCCAAAACATCTCACTTCATTGTCTAATTCAATAAATAGACATGTAAAGCACAAAGAGGGATAATGCAAGGTAATATATTCTGGAATAACTCTTATGAAAGACATGATCCAAAGGTGCAGACAAATATTTTGGCTTACAATTAAGCCTTCAAAAAGTGATAAATACATCAATAAACCTGGAAAAACTTGAGGCACATTATTAATCATAAACTACTGACAACTACTGAAAGTAGATCTTTGACATAATTTTGTTATGCAGCCTTACATAACTGGTCAATACTTGTCAATATCAAATATTGACTCCATAAAATTATTATAACTTTATAATTTTTCCTATTTTGCCATGACCATATCTGTTTTTCTCTTCAGAATGCTGGCACACTATACTGGCAAGGAGAATGGTAAATTACTCAAACAAATTATATTGAGACAAAGACATAAGTCCCTCTTCTCTGTCAACTCAATACTGTTAACCATGAGAAAGCAATGATTGCTATTATTTAACAGATAAACAAATTATATTTCACTATGTGCAAGCACCCTATTCAGCTGTTTACCCTACAAGTCTCTGAATTTTACCATCCCTTTTGTATAATTTTTCCTTTCTTAGAGATTGCCCTTTACAGGTGTTATTTCATAACTGAAAACAATAGTTCTGGAAGTGTTACACTATTCTGATGGTATAATAATTTCAAATAAAACTCCCAACTCTACTTAGAGAAGTAGCTAATAGTTTAACATAATGATAGACAGCTGTTTCTTTCCAATTCTTCATCCTTTTCAGTTAAGGTATTTATATTATCACATTTATCCTGCTTCTCTGCTTACCTTTCTTTTCAGTTGCACTTTTTGGTGTTTTGTGCAAACATACCTAGCTTTCTATTTTTGTTCCTTTATCTTGACCTCCCATTTCTTATTCCCTTTTCCCATTTCTTCTTTGGTTCATTGGATATCTCTTCTAAGTTGGTCAAGTTTTCACTTCTAATGAATCTGATATTCTATCATACCTCCATCCCCTATTGTGCTGCCTGCCATTTGCTGGCACGCCCAATACTTTATTTCATTACATGTTGTTTTTTCTTAATTCTTTGGGACTACCATATTTCCGAAAACTCCAACCTCACAAACATCTCCTGCTACTGTCTTATGTTTTGACAGGATCAGTTTTTATTCTTGATCTGTTAAACATTTAAGCAGGGGTACAAGGAGCATTTTTTCCCACACAGACATCTTGACAACATTCATGGATGCATAAAATGTCATGATGTTTACTCTCTTTCCTTATGGAAGTATCTCATCTTCTGGAGGCAGCAAAGGTTGAACAGATTATTCCCTATTCACACATCATTTTTCTTTCTACTTTTTCTGTTAATGAAAATGAGGTATAAATGCTTTTGCATAGACAGTTGGTCCTTTACATTCATGAAGTTTTATTTGCCAATATAATTTTCCTCAGACTTGGCCTAATTACATATTAATACTTAGACACAAAAACTGAGTGTGAAAAAATAACAAACACCTGTAAAAGTACAAACAAGTAAAACTCAAAGTTCTAGAATATATACAAATATATAATATCGGTAAATACACCAGTGACTGTGGATATTCTCTTCCCATCCTCTTACTATCATAAATGGTGGGCAGCACTAGTCTCCATGGCCCCATCATTGTTAACATTAGCTTTAAGTTGCACCGCATACCATGCACAAATAAGTGTATTTTTGTGAAACCCAATTTTCTGTGTGATTTAAATAACCCTTGATGTAGTTTTGGTCTTGAAAGTGATATAATCACTACATATTCTAGGATAAGACAGATGGATTATGTAATACCACCACTTAAGAAATATATTCTTTCATTACTTCTAATATAGTTATCATGTATCTATGTCTGGGGAATGATGCAACTCCAAAATTTACCTATAGACTTCCTTAATAATACTAGCAACATGTACGGCACACATTACCAAAATGTTGATGAATATTAAGGACCAGCTGTATGTATGTTTCTTCACATATATGTATTTTCAATTTGCACATCTTACTTGCAAGAACTGTTCTATTTTTATTTTGACATACTTTACGGCCTTTGTCTCACTTTTTTTGTCTTACTCATATTTATAGTTAGAACATAAGTTTATACATATGTATTTTCTTCCTTTCATTGATCTTCTTAATATTTAGCTTTTTATTTCAGCCATCTGAACTAATGCCCTATAGGAAATCTGTTCTTTAGGGTTTACTCTCCATGGTTAACACCTTATTGCCCAGTCAGCAGGTATTTAGGAGCTCAGAGCAATCAATTGAAAGGCTAGGTGGTGCTATTTATTTTTTCTATGCACAATATATCTGACATTATTTGAATATTTCTCTATATGAATTTGCCATTCCCTTATTGCTATAATTCCGTGCCAGCATCCTAAAAGGAAATAACAATTGTCAATCCTTCAAATGAGGAATTCTAACTAATACCTTTGAAATAAAATAATGAGACAGAATTTTTCTAAGGACTAAGGAGAGCCGAGTCTCTGTCTGTATTCTGAAGATCCTGTGCCAAACGTTCCTCAATGGGTGAATACCCATCATAGGAGCTTGGGGGTCTTCCAGCGCCACAGTATTGGTCGCATCGACACACAGCACCACAACCATCCTTAGGGAAGAATAAAAAAGATAGAGAAATTAATTAAAAACATAAAAAAGACACTATATTTTATCTGAATATGGATTTAAATAAAAACTGAAAATTATAATAAGAGTTTAAGTTCAAAATGACAAAGAAAATTCCACTCCTTTCCTATCAGTGACAAACAGCTTCTTTCTGGTGCTGTGCTATTGTCTCAGGATATTGTGATTCTCAATGTTCACTGCTTCTATAAAGCATAATCATCACGAACACATAAGAAATGAAATATACAAACCCTGCTTCTATAAAACATAATCATCACGAACACATAAGAAATGAAATACATAAACCAGGATCATATTTAGCTCAACTGCACCAAATAACCTGCCCTTGACATACATAGACCAACTCTTCTATACTTACAGCCAGTTTGTTGCCAACTGTAAACCAGAATTCACGATTGGGGATTTGTTCAATGCCCTTTGCACCGCGCACTAACCGAAGGTAGAAGAAACCAAAGGTGAAATAAGCACAGAATGTCACCAGAACTCTGTAATATGATAAAAATAATATGGTGAACTAATTCCTTAAAATATGTATAGTACCCTAAGCACCTAATAATTTAACATGAGACGGTTACAACTGTAACTCTAATAATAGTCATCAATATGTCTGAAACTTTTAATACCTGAAAATCTGCAACTTGTTACTGATAAAAACACTAACATTCAACATCACTCTGAGAGTTTTGTGGTTGAAACTAAGTATGTATTTCTAATAAGAACTGGTAAACTAGACATGAAAGTGAAGCAAAAAAAAAAATAAAAATGATGATGAGCTCACATAATGAGAAAGATTGATCCTCCACTAAGGCCAGAAGCAGGTGTAGGGGCACAGATGCTTTTGTGTCCAGCAACAAACAGCAAGTAGCATGAAGTACTGATGTTCAGCATCTCAACAGTGTGAATTTCCAACTGTAAAAGAAAGCTGCATAATTCACACATTCAATTTTTAGTTCCTGTATTTACACAGGCTTTCAACTATTACAAAAAATAACTCCCTTTTTCTATTTAATGTAAAGAGAATAAGAAAACAAATAAACTTGTAAATAATTTCAAACAGGTACATACATGAACATACATTCTCAATGCATGCACATCAACATTCATACCCACACACATTATCAATGGCTACATAGAGTCGATGTTATAATTCAGACTTTGGTTACTCAGTTTAACAAAATTTGAAAAAAAATCAACACAAACCTCAGCTTGCATGCGATCACACACAAACATAATGTGTGCTTTCCGCTCTTCTTTGTTGCAAGAGCTGGTGTAGTTATCACCACCAAGCAAGGTAAGCATCAGCCAGTTATCTGTTTTCAAATATAAAGGAATATGGAATGAAGAATAACAGAACAATACATCATAGGAGCATCTAAATAAACTATATTTCTTATTTGGTTTAAGTCAGTGTCAACATTTCACAGTAACATATATTGACCACTGTATTAAAAAAAAAATGTTGCAAACAGACAGCTCTACAAATGCTTGGACAATAAGGAGTCAATTAAAGGCCGAATGTGACCTTACCTGATTCCCCAATTCCTTAAATCTTTTTATATTTTTTCCATTGCTATAATACCAATACTGTTTTTAATGCTAATGACATGATGATCATATTAATGTATTAATACTAATAACAGATTTTAAAAAATCAAAAAATTCTAGGAAAATGGAGAGAACAGTTGGTGTTGAGTCCTTGGTGACTAAGTATTTGTGGAGCTATCTGCGAGCAAACACAACTAATAGCCTAAAATCATTGTGAACATGATATGAATGTCATGCCATCCCGTCACAAAGGGCAAATGAC